>NC_091456.1:146643420-146793420 GCF_027789765.1 Dendropsophus ebraccatus
CAAGCAAACTTAACTTTATAGCCAGTTGGCGTAGTTGTAATTATTGTAATCACATTATCACTTATCACAAAACGGGGGATCTGTTCGAGTTGCTTGAATCAGGACAGTTAGTTTCCACAAAGCGTAGCATGATTACATATATGTTGCACAAAACATGGCAGTTCACTAAGTCACTATGTGAATAAAGGGAAATCTGGAATGTACTCCGTTGTGGGGGAATGTAGATCTAGGGGAGTTTCAAAAAATCACTAATAAACAAATATGGATTAAAAAGGGGATCACAAGGGTGAGTCAGGTTTTTGAATCAGGATCTATTATTAGTTTTCATGATCTCTGTGTGAAATATGGGTACGATAGCAAACATTTGTTTTATTATTTACAGATCAAACACGCATATGTTCACACTATAAGTAAAGATTTATTTACTAAAAGCACGCACAGGGTTTTTCAGGTCGTACTTGGAATGGGAAAAGTTAAAAAGGGTCTCTCGTTAATCTATAAAAGTATTACTGCCAGTAATGTCTTTAGCAAAGGGCCTGGTAGAATCTATGAGAGATGGGAAAGGAAGATTGGCCCTCTGTCAGAGGATAGCTGGGATTCCATAGTTAATAATGTTGAGACGGCCTCATTATGTGAGGCACATAGGTTGATACAGTATAGGATTTTTCGGATGACCTACTCCTCCCCCTATATCCTCCAGAAGATGGGGAGGTGGAGGTCATCGGACTGCCCTAGGTGTACCCAAGCCGATGCAGATATGATACACATTTTTTGGTTCTGCAGAATCATTCAGCCGTTCTGGAGAGGGGTATGGAGGGATCTCGAGGGTAAAACGAAAAATGACATTCCGTACACGCCAGTAGTAGCAATTCTGGGGGACACTTCGGGAATGAAGAATAGTGTTAAAATGATAAGTAGATGTCTTTTTTATGCACGTCTGACGATACTGTCTAACTGGTTTGCACCAAGGCCCCCTGCATTAATAGAATGGCGCAACAGAGTGGGGAAAATCTGTAAGTACAAAAGGGTATGGTTTACTCGAAAGAAGAATGGCGAGGCGAAGTTTGAGGCGGTCTGGGGAACATGGCTCGAATAGCAGGACTGACTGGAATGGTAGTACTAGGTGTGTCTTCCTAGCCTTTAGGGGTGTCCTTTTTTTTTTTTTTTTTTTCTTCTTTTCTTTCTCACCATTGCCTGCTGCTCTCGAGGGGGAGGGGGGGGGTATTAATGGATTGGTTTGGTATGCCCTTTTGCAATAATTTGAAATTTTGCCTTTGGATATACGATATTTTGCCCTCCTCTTGTGCGTAGACAAGACTCTCCCGTGAGTTAGGTGTTATCATGAATTGCTCGATGCGGGGGATTAGTCGAGTTGACTGTTGTATAGAGTTGGGTTGTAGCTTTGCTGTCAGGATGTGCCGTTAAGAGGGCAGTTTTCTTTTCTTTGTATTTTTATTGTATTTTTTTTTTTCTATATGTGTTATTTGCTTCCCCTAACTGTCAATGGGGGAATGTATTGTATTTAAAGATGATATATTTAATAAAAAAAAATTATTTAAATAAAAAAAAAAAAAAAGAATATATGAGTTACCACTCAGTAGAAATATCATAAAAGACCGAATAATGAGACTGAACACAAACATACAATATCAATTGAAGAAAGACATAAGTAATTGTAAATATTTTTCAATCTCTCTTGATGAAACTACTGATGTCACATCACATGCTCAGTTGGCCATTATTGGTCGATATTCTGATGGTCTCACAATGAGAGAAGAGTTGATGAAGTTAGTATCAGTGCCAACAAGTACATCAGGGAATGAAATATGTAAGGTTGTTATACATACATTCAGTGACCTAAGTATTGAGATCTCTAAAGTTGTGTCAGTGACAACAGATGGGGCCCCAAATATGGTGGGGAAAAAAGTCGGATTTGTCAAATTGTTTACAGAAGCTGTTGGACATCCGACTGTGCCTTTCCATTGTATTATCCATCAGGAGGCTTTATGTGCCAAGGCAGGATTCACCGACTTAAACGACTTAATGTCAGTTGTTACAAAAATAGTAAATTTAATAGCTGCTCGCCCCCTTCACAAGCGAGAATTTTCGGCACTTTTACTGGAGGTTGATTCCACCTACAGTGGACTGCTAATGTACAATAATGTGAGATGGCTGAGCCGAGGCAAAGTTCTTGAGCGCTTTGTAGAGTGTAGAGTGCTTTGAGGAAATTAAGGCATTTCTTGAGGATAAGGATTTGGGAACCTTTCCTCAGCTCTATGATGATAAGTGGGCCAACACCCTGATGTTTTTTACAGATCTCTCTGTTCATTTTAATGAGCTGAACTTAAAGTTACAAGGTTTTGGCAAAAGTATTGACGTCATGTTTGGATACATAAAAGCTTTTGAAAGTAACCTCAAAATTTTCAAGTGAGATGTGGAAACTAAAACCTATAAGTATTTTCCTCGAGTAACAAAACATTTGGAGAAGACCAGTGCAGCTGTACAAAATGAAATAGAACCCTTGCATATAAAGTACCAGCATGTTTTAGACTCGTTACTTGACCAGTTCACTGATAGATTTAATCAATTCAGAAGCCTAGAACAGACCATGAAAATAATTAAGTATCCTGATGTAGTAGACTACAGTAGTTTGGAATTAAATGGTTTCCAATGGATGGAAATTAATGATTTGGAAATGCAACTTGCAGAATTTCAAGACAGCATCTGGGTTCAGGTGTTTGTTGACTTGAGAGTCTGGAAAGGTGCCGCTTGGAGAATCAAGAGGAGTGCCACTATGAACAGGAAATTTGGAGTGCATGGAACAGATTACCAGACACTTTTAGCACCCTGAAAAATATAGCAATGGCTTTACTCACAATTTTTCCTTCTACATACTTTTGTGAGACCTTATTCTCAGCATTAAATAATATCAAAACCAACAAAAGAAACAGATTGACAGATGATGTTTGTAGTGCTTGTGTAAGCTTGAAGTGTACAAAATACAAACCTTCAATTGAAAATTTAGCCAGTGAAATTCAGCAACAAAAAAGTCACTAATAGGCAGGTCAGTTACAGAGTTCCCCTTTCTCCCTCACGTATCTCAGTTCATGGCACCCCACACAAGTTACATAATAACAAGACCAACAAAAGAAACCGACTGACAGATGAACAAAGAAGGTAATTTAAATAATTATTTTTGGGTTTATTTAATACATTTACATAATACAGTTATATGTTTTGTCACTTAAAGTATAAATCACTAAATTATGGCGTTGTATGTTGACACACCAAGCTGAAAAGGTTGCCCATCACTGGTCTAGCCCATTCTTTGTCACCCTTTTTAAAGTCATTTTACATGTCTGCACAATGCCAAAACGCACAATACTGTACATGTGTACTGCCTCCTACATGCAAATACAAACTTCCAGACATTGTACAATTTGCCCAAAGTACTAAGAACAGTGGATGGGGTTAGGACTTGCGTATTGATGCACCAGTTTGGCAAAATCTTACTGTAAGGTCTTACTGTAAACCTAAAAGGTAGACAGCATAGCATACTGTAAATCTAAAAGGTAGACATGTACACAGCAAAATAACCTTCCAGACAGTGGACAACTTTGCAACATTTTGGTGCCAATGCATCTCCACCCCCAGCAATGTTCTGTCTGCAAAAGTTAGGCAAAATACCCAGCTCTTCACATGTCCAGCAGCACAGGAAGCAGCAACACCATCATTAGCCAAAGACACAGGAGAAGCAATCCCACCAGACGCAGGAGGGTCCAAAGGATAGCTATTGATGTAGTCTTACCTTTTCTCCATGTACTTCAATCGGTCTTCACAGTATACGCAAAGAGGATGCAGAGGTGGAAGAGGCCTTACTGCAAAAAAAAATAAGTGCAAAAAGCAGGAGCTCTCCCAACCCTTAAGCATAAAGATTTTCAACCTCTCTTCCCATATGTTGAGCGATAGTGAAAACTCCGCACTGAGCAAAGGTCTTTCTTTTTGCCCCTTGCAAGCGGCCAATGACTTTGAGCTATTTGTGGACTTTAATGCGTTTACACGTAAATTAACACTTATTAGACACTTTAAGATAGAGGACCGTCCCATGAAAACATCCTCAGATTTAGGGGAGGAGGTCAGCCCGGCAACATCTGATATGGAGATTGTCCACCAAAATGTAAAAGGCAAATCCAATTTTAACCCTTTACACCACAGGGGCTCTTATATACAGACATTTTACGATCTGGTACAAAAAGATTTTAAGAAAATCCCACAGAGGCACACACAGAAGAACAATATCTCTGTCACCGAAAAAAGAGCTCTCAAAACTTAGAAACAATAATATTAATATCAGGGAGGCTGACAAGGGGGGGGGAATTGTCATACAAAATAGAACATAGATCAGTGAGGCCAAACGCATACTCAGTGATGAGAATTATTATGAAATTCTCGATAAAGATCCGCTACCTGAATATTGTATTGAATCTAAAAAATTTATTGATACGGATTTTATTAAGGGCATTCTTAATAGGCAAGAGAAATCATTTTTAACTGTTCTTAATCTTAAAATTCCCTTTTTCTATCACCTCCCGAAGGTACACAAAGACCTCGAAAACCCTCCCGGGAGAGCCATAATTTTTGGGATTGGGAGCCTTACAGCCAATTTATCTAACTACATAGATTTATGTTTGCAACAAGTGGTAGTTCAACTTCCCTCATACTTGAAGGATTCCGACACTTTAATTAAGGACATTTTACAAATACCATGGGAGGATGATTTTACATTTTTAACCTTAGATGTAACGGCACTTTGCTTGAATATAACGCATGAAAGGGGTTTAGAGGCGATGAAGTTTGCTTTAGAAAACTGTGGTCTTTATGGGAGGCCACAAAGAGTTTTATTACACTTATTAAACATTATGGACTTTGTTTTAAATCATAATGTGTTTATGTTTCAGGATGTTTTTTATCGACAGACCAGGGGAACTGCGATGGGGATTCGGGCCGCACCCAGTTATGCTAATGAATTTATGGGGTGGTTTAAATCCCTATATATCGCAGATTCCCCCTGGGCCAAAGAACACAATTTTCTACAAGAGATATATAGACAATACCTTTTTTATATGGCGGGGTGACTCTACATCGATAAATAATTTTGTCTCCCACATAAATTTTAATGATTGGGGACTTAGTTTTACCCAATGTTTTAACCACAGCAATATTGTCTTTTTAGATTTAGTTATCAGTCACTGTAACCAAAAAATCACCACCAAGACTAATTTCAAGACTGTCGATTTCAATAGTTTTTTAGACTATAAGAGCAGACATCACAAAAAATGGATAACGAATAATCCATATAGTCAATTCTTCCGCATTAGGAAGAATTGTACTAACGAGGAGGACTTTAGAACTCAGAGCATGATTTTAGAGAAAAGGTTTCTGGAAAAAGGGTACCCCAGAGATTTAAAGGACAACTCCCGCGGGACCCCAAAAAAAAAAAAAAAACACAGACACACACAGACACCATACTCACCATCCCTCCGGTGACGATCGCCACTCGATTCGCCCGCCGTCCGCCATCCAGCGATGTCTGCGACTTCCGGGTCCAGGGGATGGAAAAGGCTGCCAGTGCGCTTGCGCACCGGCAGCCTTTTCATTGGCTAGAGCGCATCACATGGCTTCCAGCAAGCTCAGCCAATCAGGGCGGCAGCAGCAGCCTTTTCATCCCCATTCACTTTGCATGAAGACGCCGAGGAGGAAGAAGACCCGGACCGCCCCTCGGCTCTGACGTCGTCGTCACCAGATGCCGCCCCGGAGAAGAGGACCGTGACGATCGTAATAGGTAATGTATACATTCTTTAACTTCCGGGGTGGGGGGTCGGGGGTCCGAAAGTGGGGGAAGGGGGCCAGGCCGGGTATTTAACCACATTACAAAGTTATATAACTTTGTAATGTGTGTTAAATGAGCAAAAAAAAAATTTTGTGGGAGTTGTCCTTTAATTAAAAATGCCTTCCAAAGAAACTTGGGGACACAACAGACGTCACTCTTAGGAAAAAGAAAAACAAGACTCCAGAGAGAAGGCCCCAAATATTATTACCACCATCTTTAACCATCAAAAAGATTTTAACGAAACACTGGCATATTCTAACCTCTGATACCTATCTCCAGAAGATTTGACCTGAAACTCCGAGGCTGACGGTTCGAAACATGATTGCTCCGAGTAAAGTCCGTACCGAGGGTCCACCTAAGAATAAAAATGAAAAGAATCACGACAGTAGGAGAAGTATTTTCAAATGTGGTAAATCCCTCTACTTGTGTTGTCTGAACATAGCCCATGGCGAGAGCACCTTTAATTCCAATACTACAGGCATGCCCTACCCTATGGATTGCTCAAGCACGTTTGTCATTTATCTGTTGTGCTGTAGTTGCAGCCTCTAATATGTTGGTCGCACTAAACAGCCCCTTCATAAAAGGATAAATGGACACCACCACAACACTACGACAGGGTTTATGAAGCAGAGTGTATGGAGACACCTTACTGAGAAACATGAGAGCTGTTTCTCTAATATTAAAATATATCCAATTGAACAGATCTCTGCTAACAATACCGATCGCTGGTCCCAACTCTGTAGAAGAGAGGTTTTTTGGATTTACCAAATCTAGACTCTCACACCTGATGGCTTAAATGAATGTATACAACTCACTGAGGATAATAATAACCATTTTTTTTTTTAAAAAGGGAGAAAGAATTAATTTAGTTGTTAGTATTTATCCATTCATATATTTATATTTTTTTTGTACTGGAATGATATTAATTTATTGGTATTTATTTTAGTATTTATATATAATTATTTATCCATGGATTTATTTATTATTTTCTTTGAATGTAGTCTTACCATTCTCCTCGATTTTATGGTGCTATAACATATTATTATGGTGGTATGAATAGGATAAATCTTGATAACAGAGCCCTATTTATTTATTTTAGTCTAATGGTGATAGTATAAATATAATGGGGGAGATTTATCAAACATGGTGTAAAGTAAAACTGGCTCAGTTGCCCCTAGCAACCAATTCATTTTCCAAAGAGTCTGTGAGGAATCTGATTGGTTGCTAGGGGCAGCTGAGCCAGCTGCACTTTACACTATGTTTGATAAATCTCCCCCAATGTGTTTAATGTATTTTGCACAAGTATTATACACGATTATGAATTGTCTCTGCAGTGATATGCATAACGGCCTTTACGTTTATTATTATTTATGATGGTCCCTTCCGTAGATTGCGCAAGTGACGCTATCGGGATCATGTGATTGCGTGACGTGCTGCACGTGACGTGACACAACTGTTACGCAGAACTTGGGAACCTGGGACTTGCATTACACTCTTCTAACTGTAAATTTGATTCATTTATGTGAATGTAAAATCTTTACTTTGTATATGTTGATTCACCAGTTTGTAGATCCGATTGGCTGTAACTAGATTCTTGCATGTTCCTCTTTTGATTGCACCCAGAAGTAATTTACTCTCGGGACACTTAATGTCTCTATTTAAGATGTCTCTGTAATGTGGTTTTGTAAACTTGAGAAAGGCCTCCTTTCATATGGTTGGCCGAAACACGTAGTTTTTACCATAAAATCGCTATTTATGAAATAACTACGGACCTCATATGGTTCATCTGGTAAGCAAGCACCTGCCCCCAAACTCAAGCCGGAATTCCTATGGTCCAGTGGCCCCTAGAGGCTCACCTAAAAGATTCCATTTCTTACTCCTAGGATTGGTGTATCCCGGCAGGAGCTGCTGTGTCTCCCCTCTTCATGCGCTGTATAGAGTTATGCCTATAATATTGCACAACTCAACTAGGTGAGTGCATTTCAACTTTTTCATTCACTTGGAGGATAATCCCCCGAACATACTACATCAGGAGGCGCCCCTGCCCTCTCTCTCCCCTTTCTTCACAGTAAAGAAGGATTTACACATGTTCGCAAGGTCTTCACTATTTAAGAAGTGGCACCATCATAGGGAATGTGCAGATATCTCTTCACTGCAAAATGAACAGCAACCAATAAGAATACTTAATGAATTACTACAGGAGCAAGGACCCCCTACTAATGACAAGGTACCTATGTGCATCAGCAGGAAATCTCACAAATGTCCCCCTTTGTCACTTTGTCCAGCAATCAACACTTTTGTAAAGATGGTAGAACAAGATCTATCAACAATACCAAGTAACATCAGAAACAATAATTTGACTAATGGCCCTATTCCACGGAACGATTATCGTTCATTTTCGGACGATATCGACCGCTACGGACGATAATCGTTCCGTGGAATAGAGTGCAACGATCAGCCGACATCGTTCATGTCGGCTGATCGTTGCAGTCGCTTGTTTTTCAACATGTTGAAAAACAAGCGACTGATATAGCAGCGATCTGCTGCCGTCGCTCCGCTGAATAGGAGCATCGGCAGCAGACGCTGCTATATCCTATGGGCTGCCCGGACGATCAGCGATCCTCCGAGCAGCCCCCCCGCAGCTCCCCGCCGCCCCACCCGCACTCACCCGCTCGCTGCAGCCGCGTTGAATAGCGGCGGCAGCGAGCGGCGAACGAGGAGCAAACGAGCGCTAATAGCGCTCGTTTGCTCCTCTAAAACGGCCCGTGGAATAGGGCCATAAGGCTCAACGCATTAGTATTCGTAAACTTAAAACTTTTGATGATGTGGTATATAAGCAATCCGACAAACGGGCAAATACAGTAATTTGGGCTAAAAATATGTATGAAACAGAGAGACACAAATTGTTATTAAAAACTTACATTTAACCCTATTTCCTCTTACAGCAAAATCTTGGAGACTATACTAGCTTCAGTAACTGAAACAGAAACTATCTCTAAGGAGCTATATACTGCCCTACTCGTCAACAATCCAATGATACCTACGATATACCTATTACCTAAAATCCACAAAAATGCCACAAGACCACCAGGACGACCTATAATTTCCGGTCGTCAAAGTCACAGAGAACGTAAGTAAATACATTGATCATGAATTAAAACCACTGGTGGAATTGCTCCCTTCATTTATATGGGATTCAGCAGATCTCTTATGTAAAGTCGATGGCATCCAACTTGAAAACGATATAGTGATGGTTACATGCGACATTGAGTCGCTGTATACCAGCATTAGAAACACAGATGGCATTGCAGCTACAACTTTTTTTCTAAATAACATCAATATTGATGGTTATTTAGCTAAGCCGATTGTTGCATTGTTGGAATTTACACTGACCCACAATTTTTTTTAACTTTTAAGGGGTCCCTCTACCTGCAGCTCCAGGGGACATAGATACTGTAGTGCAGAATAGCTGACTGCCTGTGCTGGCGGCTTCTATCATGTTACAGCAGAGGCAGCAGCATCTGGCTGGTGTTTTTGTGGTTCTTACTTTGGATAGGCTAGGGGTCACTGGGGGAGGAATTACAAGAAGTAGGCTGGTGGAGGGGGGCGGGCTCCGGCACACAGAGAATGCTAGTCTATGTAGTTTGGCAGGTCCCTTGCTCAAATGATCCAAACCAGGAAGTAAAGAAAAGATGGGTGAAAATAAAAACGTCCACAGTGGCCCCAAAACGTAGCAGATCACAGCAGAAATTGCTAGAGGGACTTGGGTAAGCTAGAACTACTATGCCTGCAAATTTTTTTTTATTTTGCATAGAGTTTAACATCCACTTTAAACAAAATTCTAAGAAAATAAACGTCACCTATAATGCAGATTTTGAGTCAGAGGAATTTTTGGATATCATTTTAAAACGAGATGTCTCTGGTTCATTCAGACGGACATGCTCCGGAGGACGACATCCACAAATACATACCTACATGCAACGTCATCTCATCCAACGTCCACCATCAGAGCAATTTTCAGGGCAAAAACGCATCTGTTCCATGAATGAAGATTTCGAGCGACAATCCGGGGCCTTGAAGATAGATTCCTGAGCCGTGGATACAGCCGATGGTTTGTGAAATAAGCTTATCAGTGAACAAAGAATACACTACGCCAGGACCTACTTCATCCTAAAAGAAAAGTTGAAGAAAAGGTGAGATTCATTATTAATTATCATACACATTGGCAAAAAAATTAGAGATTTTTGAGCAACATTGGACTATATTGTTGACGGGTCCAGTTTTGTCCAATTACCTTTCACCTAAACCAGCAATCACGGCGAAGAGATGTTAAAATTTAAAGAACATATTAGTAAAAAGCGAGTATCAAGCAGACCCACCTGGAAAACTCTTTGGGGGTCAGAAACAGAAGTGGGGCTTTTTCCCAGATACGGTCCGTGCCATGGATTTTTGCAATAATACCAACACTCAAACTTTCACCATCACACACCATATTTCTTCTACTACGCGTAATGTGGTGTATTATGCAATGTGCCCTTGCTCAAAAATATACGTGGGATTGACAACAAGAGAATTAATAATCAGAGCTAGGGAACATGTTAGGGATATCCTGAAAACTGTGGAGGTACAGAACCCTGAAGGACTCAATCCCATTGCTCGCCACTTTTGGAGATATCACAATTGCGACCCAACTAGATTAAAGATCAGGGGTATTGATAAAATTCTACATTACACAAGAGGGGGCGATATGGGGAAAAATTGGCCCAATGCAGGTCTTGCTGGATATGGAAGTTCGATACAATACACCCAAAGGGGTTGAACAAAACATTAAGCTTTGCACAATTCCTCTAACTGTTATACCATTGAATCAGGTCGTGTATATGTATAATGATTTATTTATCATCTCTATGATTTTTTATTTTTCAAATTTTCTCTCGGTTTTTAGATGCTTATTTGCCAGATGTATCCCACCGCAAGGCCAAGAACAAAGTCTCTACTGAAATACAAGAGGGCTACTTTCATCCTCTGCTTCAAATATAGGGGACTTTACAAGTTTATATGCATACAAGCTCTTATGCATATTTCACCAATCAAAGGCTATTGACTCCCTGACAACCTCTGCTTTGCAGTCTGATGCCTGGTCGTCATATGCAGAGTAATTGCTACTATCAATCTATACAGATCAGTGCATGTAGGTCGCGCCTACCGGGACCTGTGGTTATGACTGAGCTGGTATAGAGTGTTCACTCTCACTGCGGCTATTTTGTTTCTGGCTCGGGAGACGCTGCTGTCTACAGTAGATGAGAGGCAGCTATTCTGCCCTGAATGGGCTCTTTTGGTCATGCAAGCCTTTGTGACCATGTGCATAGAGATCACTCTTATGCTGGCCGTGCATGCCTGACCAAACGGTATGGGACTGGTGTCCGTATTAAAAACGCCATGCCTTCTAATTCGTTTCATCAGACATCCCTGACTTTTTCAAAGTAGGCAAATGGCGGGTGGAGATCTGGTTGGGTATTTGACCCTTGCCGATCAACATCACCCGTGGTCTCATCAGTACCAGTCCTATGGTATGTTACAATGGAATCACGGAAGTGAGAAAAATCTTAAATAAGCACTGGCCGATCCTTCTGACAGACCATACTTTAGCAAGAAATTTGCAAGATCGACCAGCAATTACATTCAGATGGTCGAAAAATCTGCAGGACTTACTGGTTCGAAGCCACTATGTAGGTACAAAATCTCCTAACCCATTTACAAATACTAAAACAAAAATGGGGAACTAAATGTTGCAGGAAATGTGTTGCTTGTTGCAACATAGAAGAAACAGACGAGTTCTTTAACTGGGCAGGCTCTAGAAAATATAAAATTACTCATGCTATTCAATGTGATACTGATTATGTTGTTTACTTTGCAGTCTGTCCCTGCCAAAAAATTTATATTGGCCTAACATCACGACCTTTGAAAATCCGGGTACGAGAACACGTCCGTGGGATTTTGGCAGCAAAAGAAATCACTGATCTTTGGTCTTTACGTCCGTTAGAAAGACATTTCAAGAATTTTCACAGTTGTGATCCATCTGGACTCAAGGTAAGAGGCATTGACCGGGTATACCCCTCAGTCAGGGGTGGCGATAGAAACAAGATTATAGCCCAGAAAGAAATGCGTTGGATCTTAACTTTGAACACCTGGACCCCTCATCGCCTAAATGAGGCAGCATCATATGCTTGCTTCTTATAGGATTTTTTTTTAAATACTGAAATTCAGCTATAGTCTGGTATTACAATGGCTTTTGTCCACTTTACGTAGAACGTATTATTCTCATCCTAACCTCTTTCCCACGACTGAGCCTTTCTGTCCTGGTTTCCTTTTTTTCCAGACAAGATTGGCTTTTTAGATGGGTTTGGTTTATTGTCTTTTGTCTGTATTATTATCCCCATTTTTTATCTTTTATTTTCTATTTTATTTTGTCATTTGTCCCTTATATGTTTGTCTAGATGGAAGGGCTTACTGTTTGCTTCGTCATGGTTGTATTGAACCCATAGTCAAATTGGATGTATTGACATTATCGGAGGGTTATGTGTATTGTATACAATGTTGACTTACCTGATCCCCCCCTTCTTCTTTTTTTTTTTTTTTCCCCCCCTCCTTTTTAGGGAATGATGATGTCTAATTGAAAGTGACGGAGAAGATTGGACGAAGTAAAGATTGTCATCTGACATATTTTTTATCATGGACATTGGAGGACAACATTAATAACATATATTTCAATATAGATATTGGATGGCAATTTTCGCCCTGACTTGTCTCAGTCTATATCTCTCTTTTTCCCCTTATTTTTAGATACAACACATTCTGCATCTATAATGTTTTTGATTTTATGCACATTACTTTTAGTAATTCACCAGTATCATATCTATTCATCTCGCAACACTAATTGCGAGTCCATCAAAATTTCACTTAGAGATGACACATTTTGGTCACTTATTCACACTACACATTTTTTCACAAGTACTTTCACTTCCCTTTTTGGTATTTATTGACATTTACATGGATATTTGCCTTTTTAGTCATGAAGACATGTGATATGTAGATATGTGTGTGTATGTATATGGGTATATATATGTATATATGTATGTATGGGTGTATGTGTATATATATGCATATGTGTAGGTATTCTATTCTATTCTTTTAATAATGGAGGACACTGTATTACTGCATCATTAGATGATCAATATGTATTACTTTTATAACTGTTTTTATTTATAAAATTTCTCTATAATATGTTTTTATCACGTTCTTTGGTTTTTGCACATTTGCACTTACGCACTGCGCACTCAATCACTTTTGCACTTTTTCTATATATTTTTAGATAATTTTATATTTGGATTATGGGTAATAGACATGTGATTGGTCTAGGGCCGTAGTACTGAATTGATATATATATATATATATATAAAAAAAAATTTTTTTGACCTGTTAAAAAAGTATATCTTGATAATCAAATTCATTCCCTATATGTTGTGTATCTGCTACTTTATTATAGATCAGGTTTGCCCTTTATATCTGAGTTTTCTGTGGGTCTCGGTTGACCCATAGACACTGCACGTGCGCTGACTTTTCTTTTGGCGCTTGCGCAGTGTCTCTGGTCGGTCGAGCTCTGATTTCCTCTTGTATGAAAAATGACAGCCACATTTGGGCTGCTTCTATTGGTATAATTAACGTATAACACTGTCTAGTAACGCTGAGGTTATCTGTCCAGTTTGGCGCGTCGCGCGGCCATGTTGGTTGGGGCGCCGACGGAGTGTGCGGAAGTGACATCGTCGCTGACACGACTGTTTGGTGCTTTGTCCGAGATGGCGGCGCGCGCGGCGATCCGCGTCATATCGCGCTATGGGTATGTTAATTATGAATTATGCACACCTGTGAGGCAATGTATGTGATTGGTTCCTTCCTCTGTAAATACTCCCCTCACCTTCCCATCATCCACCTCCTGACGAAGGGTGTACCGAAACGGCGTTGGGGTGTTTCTGTGGGTAAGGGAACCGCACGGCATGCATGCATGATATTTGTATTTAATTGCTAACTTAGGGCATTTGATTATCATGGGGCACTTATCTGAAGTGACTGCTAGTAAATACTGAGCACTATATGCACTTTACTATTTACATTCAGCAGTTCAGATTACTTTAACCCTGTATGAATTATGTCTTTTTTGTGATTTTTTTCTTACATGTTTTGCCTTTTGTTTGTCTATTGCACTTTGCAATACACGTTATTAACTGGCTTAAACATGTTTTAATTCTTTCCAACTACTCCATGCATGGACCGTGTAGGTTTCCTTCCCTTTGATTGTATTGTCAGTTTTTGTATTCCTCCTCCTTGTATGTTTAAACTAGTTATTGGGGTTTTAAATCATGTTTGTGTATAATAATTATGTCAAATAAAGTTTTTTCAATGATTAATTTATTTGTAGTGGGCTCAAATATCTCTTCCATGTGAAGGAAGTATTTTTTTGGTGGTATATATTCAATTGATGATGGTTTTGAGCATTTACTGGATATCCCTTACAGACTAATGATTTTTTGATTTCTGGCAAAGGACTCTTTTTCGTTTTTTTCTGAAATACAAGAGGGCTACTTTCATCCTCTGCTTCAAATATAGGGGACTTTACAAGTTTATATGCATACAAGCTCTTATGCATATTTCACCAATCAAAGGCTATTGACTCCCTGACAACCTCTGCTTTGCAGTCTGATGCCTGGTCGTCATATGCAGAGTAATTGCTACTATCAATCTATACAGATCAGTGCATGTAGGTCGCGCCTACCGGGACCTGTGGTTATGACTGAGCTGGTATAGAGTGTTCACTCTCACTGCGGCTATTTTGTTTCTGGCTCGGGAGACGCTGCTGTCTACAGTAGATGAGAGGCAGCTATTCTGCCCTGAATGGGCTCTTTTGGTCATGCAAGCCTTTGTGACCATGTGCATAGAGATCACTCTTATGCTGGCCGTGCATGCCTGACCAAACGGTATGGGACTGGTGTCCGTATTAAAAACGCCATGCCTTCTAATTCGTTTCATCAGACATCCCTGACTTTTTCAAAGTAGGCAAATGGCGGGTGGAGATCTGGTTGGGTATTTGACCCTTGCCGATCAACATCACCCGTGGTCTCATCAGTACCAGTCCTATGGTATGTTACAATGGAATCGAGGCTTGGAAGTATCCTAGGATTCGGCTGTTAATTGGTGGTTTGGGATACTGTTTGAATGATGTTTAGGCGCCGCTTTGAAAGTGCCGCCCAAACTCCAGTTGGAACTGTTAACCCATGGAACTGTTGCCCATGTCTTAACACTTAGTCGGACATTCATCTGGATTGAGTGCGCATGATCTGGTACTTAGTCTTTTGTATATGTCTATGTGTGGCTACTGCGCCGGATTAGACACTTGGTCTATTTCTGGTTTGTTGTAGTGCGCATGAACTGAAACTCAGATATTTGTCGGGTTCTGGTTGTGCACTTCTTTTTACTATGTTTAGTTTGTTTTTGTGTGCATGTACTAATACTTAGTTACATTTGTAGGAAGGGTTCGGCATACTGTGTGCATGTTTGGGCACTTTGTTACATTTGTGATACGGGCACAGTATGGAAGCTGGTCAATCCTCGATTTTATGTGTTATTCAAATATTAATGGGGAGTGGTGCCCTACTGTTTGCTGTTTGGTTGGTAAGTAGTGCTATACAAAAAATTATGGATATGTACGTATTTGGATTTGGTGAGTTGTATGTGGCACCGATAGTTACGTTGCCAGGAATTAAATAAATAATTAAAGGGGGGGGGAATAGGTTGATTTGTTTATATTTTTTAAATTGTTTTTTTATAATTGCTGGATTTAGTAAGTTCTGTATTTTTGGGGGGGAAGGTGTTGATTGCTTTCGTCTCCCATCTTTTATTGACTTTATACATTATTGGGCCAGTAGCGCAGAGTGTCCGTATAAATGCTTTTAATATTGTGTTGACCTGAACATTTATTCTTTTTCTTTAGGTTCTATGTTCTGTGGGTTGCGGCGTGAGGACAGGACTTTAGTTGGGTAAGTATACTTCATGCATTATTCGTGCCATGATTTAAGCTGTTTGTTATGAGTTGGATAGATTACTGATGGACCTAAAAATAGTACTGTAAGATTTACCATTGATTTGCGATGAGTATTATAAAAATGGTGTATAGGTAAATCCCTCATTTAGTCCAGTCGGGGGTAGGATTTGCAGCCTGTAGAACCACTTGGCCTCTGGTTGTAGCATTTTTTGGTCCAAGTTTCCTTTCCGTTGTCCCAAGTGAATCTGTTGGATGCCCCAAAAGGTAAGGCCCTTCGGGTCTCCTCCATGGTGGGAGATCATGTGTCGCGCTATACTCGTATCTGTCTTTGTATGGATATTGCTCAGGTGAGAGCCGATTCTATTTTTAAATTGCTGTATTGTTTTTCCCACATATAGTAAAGGTGCGTTTACACGTAACTATTATCGTGCAAATTTACACGATAACGATCAAATTCAAACGATAATCGTACGTGTAAACGTAGCGAACGATAGAAGGACGAACGATAAATCTTTCATTTTGATCTTTCAACATGTTCTCAAATTGTCGTTCACAAAAAATTCACAAATTGTTCTGTGTAAACAGTCATTCACAGATTTAACCAATGTGTGAGATAGGCTTAAGCGATCGCAAAACGAATTTTCCGTACAATATATCGTTCCGTCTAAATGCTGATTGCTGTGAAAAAAAAAAAACGTTACTCCGACATCGCTAATCGTACGATCGGGCCAATTATTGTTTCGTGTAAACGCACCTTAAATCACATGGGCATTTTGCGGCATATACGATGCCTTTTGATTGACAGTTGATGGACTCTGATTTAAATTCTTTGTTGTCAATGGGATTGTGGAATGATTTGATTTTTGGAATATATTTACAATATATACATGTACCGCATGGGTATGTGCCTTTTAAATTGGATTTGATCCAGGTGCCAGGATGTGCTGATTCACTATTTTCGGAAAAGTGGCTATGTACCAATTAGTTTTTCAGATTTCTTCCTCTTCTATATGTGATTACTGGAGTATTTGATAGAACATCTTTAAGGTCTGGATCGGCTTGTAAAATGGGCCACAACTGTTTGATGATGTGGCAAACATCATAGTGGACAACATCATAAGTGCCTATGCAGCGGATTGTTTTCGTGGTATTTTTGGCTACATTTTGGTTCAATAATTCATTTCTATTGATGTTTCTTGCCCTATAAAATGCCCTATGGAGGACTCTTTTTGGGTACCCTCTCTTACGGAATTTATGATACAGTGTTGTACATTCTTTGAGAAAGGCTGGTTCTGATTAACAATTTCTACGTGCCCTTAAGTACTGTCCGACTGGAATTCCACGCTTCAGAGGGGTCGGGTGAAAACTATTCCATTTAAGGAAACTATTTGTCGCTGTTGGTTTCTTATAGATATTGGTTGTTACATTTCCTTGATCGATGCCTAGAGTGAGATCTAGGAAATTGATAGAGTTGGTATGAATTTCACTGGTTAGGAGTAGCCCTGCACAAAGATTTGGAAGGACGGTAAATCTCCATTCCAAAGTATCAGGATATCATCAAAGTAACGCCCCCAAAATAAGATATGCTTGGTGTCCTTGTCTGTGAAAACATGGGTGGCCTCCCACCACCCTAGGTAGAGGTTCGTATATGTCGGGGCACAACTTGATAGTAGCAATTACTGTATATGCCGACCAGGCATCAGACTGCAAAGCGGAGGAGTCAATAGCCTTCGATTGGTTACATATGCATAAAAGCTATGAATTCAATTGTGTAGTCTATTAGTGCGTTTACACAGGCAGATTTATCTGACAGATTTTGGAAGCCAAAGCCAGGAATGGATTTGAAAAACGGAGAAATCTCAGTCTTTTCTTTATGACCCGTTCCTTGTTTCTGGTCTGTTCCTGGCTTTGGCTTAAAAAATCTGGCAGATAAATCTGCCTGTGTAAACGCACCCAAAGTCAACCAGATACTAGACCAATTGAGGAGGTGAAGTTAACCCCACAGTGGCCTGGTATCTTCAATTGGTGACCACACACTACACATATAACTATTACATACCCAGCTACACTCGATATAGTGGATAGGATCTATTGATACGAAGCTGTTATTATTAATATAGCACTGTAAATACAATTTCACCATTGCTAAATATATTCATAAAGAAACTACTTAAAAGTTAAGTTTTATCCCTTTGGGAATTTTGGTAGCTTAGCATTTTTTGGTAGATTGGTGTTGCATGACTACTAATGTAGTCTGCCTCATATCCGAGGCCGGTGATATGTCTGTGAATCTCTAATGCAATACACTTTTTTGTCATGTCATAGTATATATTTGATCAAAATGTGCCTTTCCAACTGTGGTGAAAATAATTCTTGCACCAGCATGGCATTTGCTTCTGTCATGCTAGGAGTAGTAGTTTGGCTTCAGCTGTAAAAGGAACAGGTTTTTGACCTAACTGTACTACACATATGTGTGTTCTGTCACATCATGCTTATGACAACATGACAATTGTGGTAGGAGGCTAGGCCTTGCACCTTGCTGGAGCCCATGGTTGCATATGGATTTTTATGTGCTTTGTGGGATTTCAATTTTGTCTACAATTTCCAAATGTATTTTAACCCCTTCCTCATGAGTGACTTTGACACAGTATGCTAGGTACATTAGGCTTGGCCATTGGAGCAGTGGCTGTTTATATTCATTATTTTCCAGGGAGAAACATTAGACTATGTTCACATATTGAACAGATGTATGTTGGTTTACAGTTGTGCTAGCATACAGTAAAATGTCACCATTCCCATCATTTTGGTTTTGCTTTGCTTTGGCTCTGTTGCTGCTCCAACATTGGGCCCATAACAAATGCATTACCGCAATGTGTGAACACAGCCATAGGCCTGATTCTGAGCTCCTTAGAGCTTCACACAGCTGCTCAGCCAAGACGCCCGGACAGCACTACACTTGTGCGCCCACTCATTCAGCAAAGTGTTTGCCCAGGTGACTATTATAATAGAGGAATCTGGCCAGGCTGCGGGGGAGATAACAGTAAAATATACTTGCATGATCCACTCTGCAACTGCTACTGCTTCCCGGGCCCCACTCTCATTATAACGTTGCATTGGAATTTTATTTAGGCCAGTTTTTCAGATCCTGCATTGCAGCGGATTTCACTTTGTGAGTTCCCCAACTATACCCTTTCTGCTCATTTGCTATAGCTTGACATATTTGCAGTGGATTCTTCATTCAGCTGCAAGAATGTAAATTTCCTGCCTACATACCCCACTGCTGCAGGGCTAATATGTTTCCTGGCCACGCTACCGCTTACTTCTCAGGCTTACAGCTCCCTTACATCCTGCCCAGCCAATCAGTGTTTGCGGCAGGGCAGCACAATGATTGGCTGACCGGGCCACCATGAAGCCGGGAGCCTGAGAAGCAGAAGGGAGCGCAGCCAGGTAATGTATTAGCCCAGCAGCAGTGGGGTATGTGGGGAGACGCTTTACATTCTTGCAGCGGAATGATTAATCTGCTGTATGTAAAACAATTAAAAAAAATTAGCAGAACGACTAAAGCAGTGGATTTGTTGCTGGAACTTGCATCTGCAATGCGGTCTCTGTCAAAATGGCATAGCGCTGTGGATACTTATGTAAGGTGTGTTTTATTGTGATATTTTGCTGTAACAAATGTTGACCCTTTTTCCTTTTTGATTATGTTTTCTCAGCTCCTTACTCGTCCCTCGTCTGTGGGATCCATCGCTGTCTGGGTACACCATCCGCCCGTGAAGACTACAAGCATAAAGGGAGGTGGTGACTCTGTCTACCAAGACTGGAATGAGTATGAAGTCTACCAGCAGGTGGCCACTGGTAAGTACATTTTCCCACTCTTACCTAACCTTTTCACATCCATTTTTTAGCTGCTGGATATTCTAGCTACGTGTGGCAGTTCCATTAGTTGTTGCCAAGGGCAAAATCTAATAAGCTTGCTAAAAATCTATTTAGTTTTATTTAATACATAACTTTTTTAGTTCATCATATGGAGACAGGATGGACCAGCGTGAGGGACTGGTTCATCAGGGATTGTTAAGTCTTGCAGAGGAGTGGGGCCTCAGAATCCAAATTAAATCGTATCACCCACGCCTAGCGGCTAATCTTTCTGTTGACTGCCAGGGGGCGGGGGGGGGGGGGGTTTAACGAGAAGAATTTGAAATTGTAAACACTTAATTTCAGTAACACAACTATATAAAAACGATATTATGATTACCTTCCAATCCTTACAGCATAGTTACGATCTGGGAAGATCAGATTTTTGCAAATATCTGCAGATCCGAGAATGCCTTTCTAACCTCACACCCTCTAGCATTAAGGCGGACAAATATGTCTTTACTTATATGGACTCTCAAAAAAAGTCTTAGCTATCTTTACAGAAACAATAATGAAAATTATTCACTCACTAAAACAAAGTGTCTGTTTAGATGGGAATCGGATCTGAGTATGCAGTTTTATGACAATGAATGGTCACAAGCTTTTAAAACCATCCATAAAATGCTCAAGTGTGTATCCCATGTCGAATCAGCATACAAGACATTAACCAGATGGTATTATACACCCGATAGATTAGCCAGAATGTACGAAGGTGATAATGATACATGTTGGAGAGATTGTGGGGGTAAAGGGGACCTTTACCATATATTGTGGTCATGTCCAAAAATCACTGACTTCTGGAATCAGAGTCTCCAACTACTAAACACGGTGACCCACTTAGCTACCATACACAGCCCACACCAAACATTACTGTTCCTTAATACAGATTGTTTCCCCCTGAAATATCGGAGACTGATATGTCTATTTTATATCCATACCAAGACCATAATAGCTAGACACTGGAAAACACCTATAATTCCGAAAATACAGGAGCTTATTGACTCCTTAAACAACACATACCACTATGAGAAGATTATAGCCTGGGGCTCGGGGTCTATTGAACGGTTTACACAGACATGGGGCTACTGGAGTACGTCTGCATCCTGCAAGGAATTATACTAAAGTCATATCTTGATTTATAGCATTACCACATTTTAATTGACCTATAATATACCTACCATCTATATCAGTAAGATAACTCTCACTGGCCGAAACTAGGGAATGCAGCCATTGTTAATGCCTGTAATGTAGAGAATAATAATGTTTACTATTTCAGTACTGACCACTGGAAGACAGTTTAGTTCTTTTTGAGTGTGTGTTGTCGTCCTTAAAGGACGGATTCTCCTTGTTATACTAATGTTATACTATGTACCTAACATTTCTATAAAGATGATACGCATTTTACTATTGAGTGTATACTATGATACATATAGCAATATTCTTGAATTTATAATGAAAAAATACTTTTTTGTTTTTGAAAAGTTTAAAAAAAAATTGAAAACTTATTGAACTGGAAATTGTAAACACTTTTTAATGACTTGATCATGTCTCTGGTGCTAAAACATTCATAATTTGTGTTTACGTTATTTGTTTAAAGACTAAGAGCAGACCTCTTAGTCTAG
The DNA here is from genome assembly GCF_027789765.1 of Dendropsophus ebraccatus. Classification (NCBI taxonomy): domain Eukaryota; kingdom Metazoa; phylum Chordata; class Amphibia; order Anura; family Hylidae; genus Dendropsophus; species Dendropsophus ebraccatus. Next base: position 146,664,941 of record NC_091456.1, read on the forward strand.
AAACACATAGGTGGACATTTTGGGCCGGGCCAGACCACACTGATGTCTGCTGAACACATTGCTGTGGCTGGTAAAATGTGCTTCTTATGCCTCCCAGATGTACATCTGACAGAGCAATGTAGTACGCCAGAATAGCATTGTAAACCTATCTGAACATTCCTAGTGTAAGTTCACCAGGCAAAAACAGTGCAGGCAATACAAAAAATTATTTTAAGGTTCAATGTGAAGACTTAATATTTTACAGACCTGGCCAAACTTTCAAGGAAGAAAGAAGTGAGCCCTCGTCCCTGGAAAGCGACCAAGAAGCTCAGCTGCTGGAGCCAGGCCCTCGTCCCTGGAAAGCGACCAAGAAGCTCAGCTGCTGGGGCCAGGCCCCACTCCACAAAGGCCAGAAAGTGACTCCGTCCCTGTTGAGGAAGACCAACTGGCGGGACCGTCAGAGGTGGCTTGCAACACCTACTTGCAAAGTCCCGCCCTCCCCTCACCTCTTCCCCTTTTCTCCCTGACTGCAGGTCCCGCCTAACAACATCTAGGAGGGACGACACCAAGGCCAACATTCTCCAAAGTTTAGACAACTTTTTGGCATCCCACTGCCCCCGGATGCCAGAAAGAGCTTTGGAAGATGTTGTCACAGTAATAATGGGTGGATCTCATTCGGGCCCTCCTTGCCTTCCTCCAGAGCGTTCTCCTGTGACTTTGACTGAAGAGCAGACTGTGCTATTGAGGCATGTTTTGTCCACAATTCCCCAAAGATCACCACTCCCCCCTGCTCAATCCCCATAATATTTTTTATTTTTAGAGACTTATTTTTGGGTGGGTGTTGTTTTTGGGTGATTGAGTCTAAAACTTGACATATTAAAAGAAATTTTATTTAAGTTTTGTAGTATTGGTGTTTACTTGAGGACTGAAGTTGTATTTAGAGCTATGACAAATGTGTTTTGATGCTGAATTCTACAACATACACTGCTGATGGGTGTGTGTGGGGCTCAACAATGCAATTGGGCTCGTTTGGTTAACTGCATTACTGTCTAAAGCTGCTGTGCAGCTCGCGGCACGTACCAGCTGCGGCTGCAGCAGCAACTTTATAAAGGAAAAAAATTTAAGTTTTACTCCCCGGCCGGTGGGCAAGTAATCTAGGCAGCTTACCGCCTGTGTGCAGTAACCACTCTCTGCCTGTCAGTGCACTCGGTGGGGATGGCCTCTCTCTCTTACATTGTGTGAACAACTATTGTTTCTGTTCGGGCGTTAAAATGTCTCCACACAGGGGGCAGCATTGCATTGAACATGCGGGTGTGGGTAATATTCAGAATACCAAATGTGGAAAAAAAACGAAATAACGGACAGCAAAGCCAGTAAATGACATCTATTCTTTTTGAAATTCCATGACGTCTTTTTTAACAAAAAGAAAACGGACCAGAAAAAAAAACGTGTGAACATAGCCTGTATCCCCCCTCTTTGTTCTTACTTACTGTATACAGTATGTTTTTAGTTAGCATTTCTAAATAAAGATTATTTATTTTTAATAGTAGAGGGTTACCAGTCTTACCAAAAGGGAGCATTACCCTCCCCTATGTGGTAACAGCTCCATAAACAATGCAGAGTCATATCCCAAAGACTGCAAAGCCCTCATTAGATGCACAAAAAGTATTGGCTGCCAGAATGTCCTTGGCTCAGGCCTGGAAATTACCCTCTACTCCACCCTTATCAGACATTATTAGAAGAGTTAATGCTCAAAGTACTTATGAAACTCTTACGGCAGTATCTAATAAGAAAATAATTCACCGATGGCAACCGTGGACTTCATCTCTCTTTAGAAAATAAGTTTATCTTATCTTTACTCTCTGTTTTGATACAAGTTTATTGCTCTTTATTGGCTGGTATACATAAGTTTTCTTATGTAAAGTTACTTGGTCTTTGTTGGCCTAGTTTAAGGCCGTGGTTGAAAAAATTTAGAAACATTTTAATAAAACTTTAAATTAACAAAAAAAAAATACCCAAGTCCAGGCTAAAATTGTATGATGACTGCTATCCATAGGATGAAAGATAACAAGCTAATTTCTGGGTGTCCACTTGGAAGCCCCATAGAGAATGAATGGAGCAGTGGCTGCACAGGTGTGCTCCCACTCATTGCACGTCAGATGTCCAGTGATCATTTTGTTATCCCCTCTCAATAGGGTATAACAAGCGCTGTGATCAGAATATCCCTTTAGGGTATAAACCCACACACCGTATACACAGCGTATTTACTGCTGCGATACGCAGCGAATACGCAGCAAAAACGCAACAAATACGCAGCAAAAACGCAGCAGATTAGATCTAAATAACTGAACTCAGCAATAAATCTTCACCATCAAACTGCTGCGTATTTGCTGCGTATTTGTTGCGTATTTGCTGCGTATACGGTGTGTGGGTTTGTACCCTTATGGTGCGTTCACACCTACAGGATCTGCAGCTGATTTTCTGCAGCAGATTTCAGTTAAATAACTGAACACAGCATCAGATTTGATGCTGTGTTGTTATTTAACTGAAATCTGCTGCAGAAAATCAGCTGCAGATCCTGTAGGTGTGAACGCACCCTTAAGCTTCATTTTTTTAAACTATATTTTTGATCACATTAAACAAAGCCAAAAATAAATGACACCTAAAGTTTAATTTACACATTCTGACTAGTTTACTTAAAGTGAATTATATGTTCTTAAAAAGAAAATATATGTGATTGCCTCAAAGGTTAATTGAGGGAAAAAAAGAATGATCTAAAAGCAACTAGCAGTTAAAATTACATGTTGGTCTTTTTGTCATTGCCCAAGGTGTTTTCAAACTGTGACTGATGACAGATGATTAGTCACAGCTCAGGAAAATCTATAACGGAGTAATGGGGTTTTAGGAGATTGTAGGAGAGAGCAGTTTACTTCTTTCCTTTGTAGCATAGTAATATTTCTGATAATTACACTGCCCATAGCACTGTTTAAAAAAAAAACTGCATAAGTATTACTTTTTTGAATGGCTATCATAAAGGAATCACATATCCATGAAGGAGGAAACAAAATAGCATGAATTAACTTCATTTTAATGCAAATTATATTCGACTGCTTTGTGTCTACTAATGTCCTTTCAAGTTAGTTTTTTTTGTCCAGTCTTGTTATTGTTATTTATTCAGACACACTAAAAAATTTGATATTTTACATAGAGTGAAGGCAAAAATAATGAAACATCAATCTTTTGTTTGAGTCCAATGAAACTGAATTATAGAGATTTTTATTTTCCCTTATACCGGCATTGTGCAAACTATATTTCAATTAGTACCAAAGATTATAGATAGAAATTGAACATTTATATATGCATTTAATACTGAAATTTCTCCAAACAGATGAATGGAGATGATTGATAGATAGATAGATAGATAGATAGATAGATAGATAGATAGATAGATAGATAGATAGATAACCCACCAAGAATACAAGTACATTCCCAGGCAAGGTCTATATAAAAATAGTAATTTCCAGTTTTTTTTTTATGTCCATGTACTTTTCTCACTGTAGAATTTCTGCCAGTGTGTTTTCTTATGCTTCCCAGAAGGCTGGCATCATAATGTTCGCACAGTATTCTGCCAACAGGCATCAAATAAAGGCCTTGGAGATGTAAAATATGGAACTAGAAAATGTTGACTAAAAACTTAAGCAGGTTTTTCCTGACAAAATAATGAAAACCTACAATAAGGGACTATAATATTTAAAGTGTACTTTTTATGACATTTAAAAAAAATCCAGCAAATATATGTATGCTATTAATTTTTATTTTAATATTGCTGCTCCGGCGGTCTGTTTAGTGCCACGTTGTGAAGCTCATGCTTCTGCATTCTACTCTAAGCCTTTTTTTTTTTTTTTTTATAATTGACACTTTATAATTGATAAATTAGTTTGCACATCTGCAGCATGGCACAGCTTCTGGCCAATCAGCATTCATCTTAACCAAATGATGATAGTGATGAAGCCACAACTTCAGTTTTCCAGTAAGTGAGACACCTAGCAGCCAAATGTATATCCTTGTATTTCATATAGAAAACAGGTAAAAAATAAATTGAAAAAGTTAATTGCAAAGCTTAATGCTGCGTTTACACGGAACGATAATTCGCCCGATCGTACGATTAACGATTTCGAAGTAACGATTTTTCTTTATAACAATCAGCGTTTAGACGGAACGATACTGTATATCGTACGGAAAATTCGTTTTGCGATTGTTTTGTGATCGCTTAAGCCTATCTCGCACATAGGAAAAATCGGTGAACGACTGTTTACACGGAAGGATCTGCAAATTTTTTGAGAACGACGATTTTAGAACATGTTCAAAGATCAAAATGAACGATTTCTCGCTCGTCGCTTGATCGTTCGCTGTGTTTACATGTACGATTATCATTCGAATTCGATCGTTATCGTGCAAATTCGCACAATAGTTGTTACGTGTAAAAGCAGCAATAGTATATCACATTCTCTGCTGAGTTAACATTATTTATTCTACTCACAGCAGCTGGCCCAGTATGTCAAAAAAGCCTTAAATCTCCTCTATGGCTGTATGGAGCCACTGCTTCATATCTCCTGACCAGACTTATTTGTGGATAGTTCTTGCTACTGCAGGGCTATTCGTTTCCAGGAGGACTCACCTTCAGCATTTAGCCACTGCAAGGCTTATACAGTGCAATTCCCTTATCCAAGCTTACTCCCTGATGACCCTGACTTACACTGAAAAAACATGTCGGAGGAAGCAGTACTAGGGTGCACGTTAGGGGTATACCAGTTTAGGGATCGCCCTTGTAAGAGCGAGTGTCCCAACCCCCTGTGCCAGTAGGGGTAGTGATTAGAGATGAGCGAACCTGGAGCATGCTCGAGTCATCCGAACTCGAACTTTCGGCATTTGATTAGCGGTGGCTGCTGAACTTGGATAAAGCCCTAAGTCTATGTGGAAATCTTGGATATAGTCATTGGCTGTATCCATGTTTTCAAGACAACCTTATGCTTTATCCAAGTTCAGCAGCCACCGCTAATCAAATACCGAACATTAGGGTTCGGATCGACTCGAACCCAGTTCGCTCATCTCTAGTAGTGACCTATCATTTCCCTGGATAGGGCACAATAGGGATAGTTGGTCCCATCTTGGATGAGTAAGGAGCCCCTATTTTTATTCCTTGACTACACCAACATTGTTATAATTACTGTGTGTGGAGATGGAGACGGTGGATAGGGGAGACCTTTCCTTTTGTCATGTATGCAGGATACAAGTGAATGATGTTTTTGCACATAACTCCTCAAAGATTTTCTTACATTTTTCCCGTCCTATTTATAATCTATATATCTATCTATCTATATCTATCTATATAATCTTATGTATTCAGTCATTAATGTGAACTTATGCAAGTCTCTTTGGGAGGCCTTGCCCAAACCTACCCACTGATTGCCATCTATTGGTACGGGATGGTTCTGGATGTCAGGACCTTAATATAGAAGCTGTATGATAGCCGACCAATTTAACTAAACTAACTACTTTAGTTAGTTTTAGTTCTTTATATACATTAAAGGGCTTGTCCAGGAAAAATTGGTACTTAAAATGTAACTGTCATTTCAAACAACTTTGCAAAAATCGATAGTACAAGCAATTATAAGAGAATGTTCAATAGGTTTAATTAGGTAAAAGAGATTCCTTCTGTACTGACTAGGCTGTTTTCCAGCCTCACCTTCCCAAGGAGGATGAGTGAGCTGGAAGAGGAGAGAACCAGCCCTGCAGCTTGGAGACTGACTGGCCACAGAAAATGCTGGATTCAATGGTAAGACTGCTCAGTTCTGGTCTGAGTACTTGGTGAGGTAAGGTTGCAGAATGCTGTGCTGGCTGCTATACTGCGAACTGCAAGGGCTGGTTCTCTCCTCTCCCTGCTCACCCCCTCGTCCCCTTCATAGGTTCTAATGGACACAGCGAACCTTTCTTCACTTTGCTTCTCTGCAACAGATAAGAAGTGAGGGGGAGGCTGCAAAACAGCCTTGTGAGTACAGAAGGAAGCTATTTTGCCTAATAAAAGACATTACAGGTTTTCTTATATCACTTGTACTACTGAGATCTGCAAAGTTGTTTGAAATGACGGTTACACTATAAGCACGTTGCCGGGGATTAGTGGCCATTTCTGTTGGTAGTAAGACACCATTGTATTTTATGAAAACAAAATCAAAGGTTCAGACTGAGGGAGCAATGATCTGGCAACAGTGGAGGAACGAGACAGGTAGGTATACAATACTGCATGTCCCCCGCAGCCAAGGCAACATGCTTAAGTGTAATTTTTTCCCAGACAACCTCTTTAACCACGTATGAGTGGAAATCTGCTCCAGCCTATATAATAGCTCTCATACACTGCATGCACACAAGAGAAGATTGTTGCTCTTCTTTGTCCTTACTGTTCACCTTATAAAGCAGCACCAGCATGGAGGACAATATGGAGCAGTACTGAGCAGCATAAGCTGTAAAATACTTGGTGGGATCTACTACTAGACACATTATGCTTGTGGCGCCTTTTGCTGCCTCTCTGTTTGCTTCTGTGCTCTATGATTACTCTCCCTTCCATCTCCATCTTTGTCACTCTCCACAGTCTGGTATGGGCAGCATGTAAACTTCATCTGTTATTTCTCAAGTGAGCTGTTAGTCCGTCTTGTAAACACAAGATGAAACTGAGCTTTTTTTCTGAATTACTGATGAGTTTAGGAGAGGAGCATAACTAATAGCTCCTGAAGATACCATATTAACCATCTAATTAGGAATTGAAAATCAATCTATTAAGGAGTATTACACGCGCTCTGACCACTGCCACGCTTATCCTGTATTTTCCATTCGGTATACAGAAAATGTTGAGTAAAATTAGATGTTTTGACGTTATCAGTTGTTTATATATGTGACAATTGCCTTTGTACAGTTATTTAGAATGGCCTGTCTATAAACTGAACAAAACAACAGATTGCCTGTCCAGACCTATATTGTAGCCATATCAGCAGATCATACAAAAGGTATTAATTGGCACATTCAGGAATGTTACTGCAAAAGTAGTATACTAAAAATGATGCATATACTAAAAGGCACTTTCAAGCTTCAAGTCTCAGAAGTCAATGACATGGCCAATGGGCCGAAACAATATTGAGGAAAACACTGGCTTCAGCAAAGGCTTATTATTAGACAATATTTAATGCGCCACCTTCATCCAGCACTTTTGTGACTTAGTCAAAAAAAAATTGATGAGATTATTTTTATTTTTTGTAATAAGGTTTTAACGGAGTTTTAACAAGTTTGCATATATAACAGGAGATCAAGCAAGGTCATTAAGAAGGAGGACAGCAATAACAACAGTAGCGGCATAATGTATTTTCCATTCAATTAGATTACCATGATCTGTCCTCAGTTGTACACATTGATTTTTTTCTGCATTGTTTTTGTTTGTAAACCTACTTTTTCCTGCTTGTTTGTCAAAAAGTTGTAGGTGGACATGAATGTCCACAGTCTTGTTAAGACAACTACAATTATCAGGTTGTCTGCTTTCAGGAAGTAAGTAGGCATTATAAGGGTACTTTACTTTTTTCCCATTGGGTCTGTGAGATTTCAACTTGTCTTCTGCCCAGCCGCCCAGTCATCAGAGTCCGACTGCGCAGGATTATACCCCACTCTGTGCTCCAGCTCTGATGACGGTGATAGTGATGCCGGCATGATGAGAGGGCGGCTGGGCAGAAGACAGAGGGCGGGGGCTGTGCAGCAGGTGGTCCTGGCTTAGCATAGGAGGTGTTCCAGCACGAGCAGAAGTCGGCAGATCACGGAGGGGGGAGAAAAGAAGTTTGAATAACAGGCACCAGGACGGCCTCCTGTGCTTTACCTCAGCTCATTAGCATATTATTATTTCGGCTCATATAACGCCAACTGAGCAACCGATTTACAAAAGCTACACATCACCGGGTTCTAGACTGCAGTGCCAGCAGGATGGTATGTATATGTCAATATTAACACTTTGGTGGTACATCCTCTTTAAGCATTAAAAGATATATATATATATATATATATACATATACATTTTCACAATTTTCAGTTTTATTCTGGCTGAATGCAAAAGCTTGACATACAAAAGTTGAGGAAGGATCAGTGAATGTTTTGAAGTTTAATCCATTAGGCAATTATGGACAGTTTTAGTAGAAAGGGTTTATGTTCATGGCTTTTAAAGCTCCAGGGCTGTAAATAAGGCTTACTGGAAGACATGACGCTCTAGGGACAAAGCACCCCACAAGCTTCCTGTCATTTTGATACACTGTATGTGCAGTTCCCAGAAAGACCTTGTACTTAACTGTCCCTGGACTTAAGAAGATTATTTGGTTTATTACAATACAGAGTGCCTGTGATTGTTATATTTTCAGTAATGTATCAATGGCAATCTTTATCTACTAGGGAATGTACTGGCAGCACATCCTATAATAGAAATGTTTTAATTCCAGCAGTTATAAATCTTCAGGACACAAAATCACATGGGCTTTAGAAATACTGCTGCCTGAAGCAGACTTACAATCAGTATAATATATTAAAGTATATCATATCCAGTTTTACAACAAGTAGCAAGGAGTAAAGGAGTAAAAAAAAATAAAAATCCAAGAATTCTACTAATTTCCTAACCACAGGATAGGGACCAAGTAGATTGCGGGGGGGGGGTTTAAAGATCTCCGTATCGGACCCCGCCGCCTCTGTTATTACTAGAAGCCCGGTTCGGAGAGCACGATCCTTTATCCCTCATGTCTCCTCGGCATCCGGCTCTAAACTCTCACTAACCTCTCAAATAGCCGACACCTTTCGCTCTTATTACGTGACTTTATATGGCCTAGGCTCGGTTAGCAACCCACCTAACTCCGGTTCACTCCCCTCCTCCATTTCCGCATATCTTCGCGACTCGGGCCTTCCTCCCCTGCCAGAAGAGAGCGTCTCCTCTATTGAGTCCCCCATCACTGCCACGGAATGGGAATGGGCGATCAAATCCACTCCTTCGGGTAAAGCCCCTGGCCCTGACGGGTTTACCCTACCCTACTACAAAGTCTTTGGCCCCCTTCTGAAGGAACACTTCCTTTCTGCATACAACGCCGTCTCCACTGGTTCCTCACTCCCTCCAGACTCCCTACGGGCCCATATTTCGGTGATCCCCAAAGAGGGTACGGATCCCTCCCACTGCCAAAACTACCGTCCCATCTCCCTCCTAAATTTGGATCTAAAGTTTTTCTCTAAAATCTTGGCAGCCCGCCTGACACCACTTCTTCAGCCCGTTATACACCCGGATCAGGTAGGCTTCATGCCTATGAGGGAAGCACGGGATAACACTACTCGAGCCCTAAATCTTATTCACCATGCCCGATCCTCCGACCTGCCGTCCATGCTCTTATCTACGGACGCGGAGAAGGCTTTTGACCGAGTCAGTTGGCCCTTCTTAGTTGCCACTCTCCAGCATATCGGTCTCGGTCCCCATATGCTGGTGTGGATAAGCTCGTTATACTCCCATCCCTCAGCCCAGGTCTCGGTCAATGGCCTTCTCTCTGCCCCGTTCTCTATCTCTAACGGCACACGGCAGGGCTGCCCCCTGTCCCCCCTCATCTTCATCTTGACTCTGGAACCCTTCCTTAGACATGTCAGGAACAATGTCAATATCTCTGGGGTGAGTGTGGGGCGAGAGGTACATAAGGTAGCGACGTATGCAGATGATCTCCTTTTCTTTCTATCCTGTCCTTCTGTGTCCCTTCCTAATCTTCTCTCTGAACTCTCGCGGTACCAATCCCTCTCCAACTACAAGATAAACCTGCAAAAATCCGAGGCGCTTAATCTCTCCCTCCCTTCCTCCACAGTGGCCACCCTGGAGGCCGCCTTCCCTTTTCGGTGGTCGCGCTCTTCCCTAACATACCTGGGGGTCCAGCTGACGCCTTCCGCCTCCGACATCATTAAAACGAACTTCCTTCCCATGCTGAAACGCATTGAATTAGACTTGCTGCGGTGGCACAGGGGCACTTTCTCCTGGTTTGGGCGCTGCTCTATCTTTAAAATGAACATCTTGCCTCGCTTGCTGTACCTCTTCCAGGCCCTCCCGGTGGCAGTGCCCTTGTCTTACTTTAGGCAACTCTCAATGATCCTCACTAGGTTTATCTGGGCGCATAAGCAACCCCGACTGGCAAAGGCGGTCCTGTATCGCCCTAAATCGAGAGGAGGTTTGGGGCTTCCTAACCTTTACCACTACTATGTCGCTGCCCACCTCTCGCGAGTGGTGGATTGGCATCGTCACATCCAGACGAAACTGTGGGTAGGCCTTGAAATGGCGTTGTCCCCCCTCTCATTACTGGCGGCCCCGTGGCTACCAGACGCCAGTCGCCGACTTGCCCAACACCCCACTGTTGCCCCGACGCTAAAGATATGTCAAAAACACCTCTCCTCTGGTTTCCTAGCTCCACACCCCTCCCCTTTATTCCCGATCCTGGGCAATCCCTCCTTCTCGCCCGGTATGGAAGATCCGGTGTTTCGCACATGGTCCCGTGCGGGCAACTTCCGGGCCTCTCTCTTCCTCTCAGGCTCGAATTGGCTGTCCCTGTCCTCGCTTAATGATCTTGTGGACCCTACACCACTGGGGTTCTGGCGGGCGCTTCAACTGCACCACTTCCTTCATTCCCTTCCTAACCCCTCTTGCTTCTCGCGGTCGCCTACTCAGTTTGAATCTCTCTGTCTGAGCTCTGGCCCTCTTCGCCACACTCTCTCCCTTCTATATGCCATGTTGGGTTCGCCTCCAGAACAGCCCCCACCGCCCTTTCTCAGCAATTGGGAAGAGGATCTCAACGTCCACACACTCTACTTCCATTGCATCTCGCCTTCAAGAGGCCGGATACAAACTGCTCTCCCGTTGGTATCGAGTACCTACCCGACTCCATCGGATTTTTCCAGAGGTCTCCCCACTTTGCTGGAGGAACTGCGGTGGGGAAGGGTCCCTTCTCCACACCTTTTGGAGCTGCCCTAAGCTGGTACCTTTTTGGAGGGAAGTATGGCGCATTTCCTCTACTTTCACTGACTCATCAGCTTCCTTTCTCCCCATCACTTTTCCTCCTGCACCTGTCGGAGATCCCTCTGAAGTCCTACCGTCGCTCTGTACTCCGTCACCTGGTCAACGCTGCCCGTGCCTGTATCCCGGTGCTGTGGCGTCAACCCGAACCCCCGAGTATCCCCATGTGGCTCCGTAAAGTAGAAGATATCAAGCGCATGGAGGACCTCACTGCGCAATTACATGGCTGCAATTCTCGCTTTTTCCGGACGTGGTTCCACTGGGAACAATTTACCGAATCAACCGAATTTCGGTCCCTCTTGAGTCAGTGAGGAATGGTCCCCTCCACTCCCCCCTCTTCCTCGTGTTTTCCCCATCCTTCCCTCTTATAGCTTCTCGGTCCCCTCTTCTTTGCACTCCCCCCCCCCCCTTTTTTCTTTTCTTCTTCTTTGATTGCTGTTTGAGCATTAGCTCACTCCCTAGTTGGTTTACGATATGCCTACCCACCCACCGGGAGCTGCGAATCGCCTTGGTATTTGCTTAGTTTGAGTTTTATTTCTGACTTCTGCTGTACTCATGGCTATATCCTGTTGATATGATTATGTGTCAGTGCACCTGTGAGTGCAACATGTTGCTGTATATTTTTGTTATGTAAATTGGAAAAAGAATAAAATTGAGAATTAAAAAAAAAAAAAAGAACCCCGGTTCGGCACATGACCCGGGCTCTATTCATTCCCATGGAGCGACGGAAAGAGCCGAGTACGCCGGAAGAGCGCTGTACTCGGCTCTTTTCATCACCCCATAGAAATGAATAGAGCCGACACGGGGCTCTAGTAATAACAGAGGCGGCGGGGTCCGATATGGAGAGCTCCAGGGGGTTCAGGAGTCAGACCCCTGTGATTTCCTACTTTTCCCCTATCCTGTGGATAGGGGAAAAGTGAAAGGAGAAATCACCATCACCATTTTATTAAGGAAGTGAAGCCTTGATGCAGTAGTAAGTGCAGGGGAAAAAAACACTTTATAAGCATTTCTCGTAATAAGTGTATATTGGTGATTTGTATAACTTTTGGGGGGCAATACAATAATTTAATAAAAATTTTCGCCGGACTTCTCCTTTAATTTTTCCCGGAAAACCCCTTTAAAGCAGTACTTATGCTATTTATGTGGTGCTGCCCAACTCTGGGTTTGCTTCTAGTCACACAGATGATCAATGACTTCCACTATTACCATGGGACAATTCCTAAACAGGGGCGTGGCTTGGCACGCTGATGGAAAGCAGCGCCTCAGAGACTCTCCGTCACTGGCCTCAGCTTATCCGAGGGACAGCAACGCCATGGCCAACTTCAGAAAGCAGGAAAAGAAGGCCAAGCAACGGGAGGCCGCCCTGCACAAATTGAATGCAGCCGGGAGAGGATCGGACATAAAGAAGGGAGACACGGCTGACAGGAGCGTCCCTTCGCCCACCAGACCTATGTAAACGCTTTCCACAGATAACGCCCTTAAAGCGATCCAAGGCCACCAAGAGCTGCAAGCTCTTCTATCTCTAATACCTACAAAACAAGACCTTAACAATCTGGCCATAGATTTAAAAGCCTTGTGGCTTTAGATCTGACATTAGTCCAGAACAAAGTCAACGTCTTGGAGGAAAAAACAGTGATTATGGTAAAATGACAGGCCAAGCAGGATGACAAAATAAAAGAACTAATAAACACAAATATACAGTATCTCAGAAAATGCTCACACTCAGGTTAGACCATATCTAAAATCGAGGCAATAACATAAGAGTGAGAGAACTCCCCGAGGAAGTAAAATCAAGCAAACTACACGGAGTATTATCTTCCATCCTTAACAGAATTCTTGGTAGGCCTCAAGAAACCTTTATTGAATTAGACAGAGCACACAGAGCTATGAAACCGAAGGGAGGGGACCCAAAGAGGCCTAGAGATGTCATTTGCAGGGTCCATTACTATACCCTGAAGAAGGGCATTATGAGACGAGCAAGAGCTCTACAAAATATTGAATTTAATGGCAGCAAAATTCACCTTTATACAGACATTACTTCTTACCCTGAGACATAGCTACGCTTAAACCCGACTCAGAAGCTACAGGAGCATAACCTTCCATATAAATGGGGCTTCCCTTTCTCACTTTCAGTAAGATATCCTGGAAGCACAGTAATATCGAGGGAAACTAAAGAACTGCCTGATTTCCTAGCTACCCTCAACTTACCGAACTTGTACCTTCCTGAGTGGTTCGATCTGCACCAAACCATGGCTTTACCCCCTCCTAGTTATATGACACAGAACCGCTCCAGCGCTGCCAGCAGCACGAAAAGGGATGATCCAGCTCCTCTTCCACAAAGAACAAGAAAGTCCCTGTGATTGTGAACGACAGTATGTCAACAAGAGGACTCTCATCCACCTACAATGACAGTTACTTATTTCTATTTTGTCTTTTCTTTCCATTAAGCAGCTGACACCATTGTAGTTTTGAATTTCAAATTAAGACATCTGTAACCTGATTGTTCTTTGATTCATTGTTGGTATCTCCATATGCCCCTGGCGAGATTTCTAGTAGGGGACATGTGGAGATTTACATAATTATACCTCCTGTTGCATGCATTGTCATCTTTAGTCTAATAGTTAAAGGACTCAATTTGAGTTTATGCTTAGTGAGCCTACCTATATGTTAACCAAAACGGCATGTCTACTTACTTGTTACATATTATTTGCAGATCCCTATCATATCCTACGTTTGGCTATGTTGGGTTACATAGTTATATAGGTCTGGCAACCTATACAGATAATACAAGGTTATTACATTTAAAACGATATTTACCATAACAGAGACAAGTCATATGCTCTACCCACCCTAGTAGGGTTCCTTTTCCAGAGTATCATCTGTTTTATCTATTCTCAGTTTTGTTGGTCATTTCTTTGTTATCTTTATAAGGTGTATTAATTCATTTCAGAGTGAAAGGTAAACACACACTCGAAGTTTAAGGGCCTACCCTATAGACAAATCATCCCCCAGTGTATTCCCTGACACTTTAGTTTTCCGCCCTCCTTAGATCCAAAGTTGCAAAACTAATATTAGCAACAAGAATTAAACAAAATATAGGGGACTCTCGCTAAGAAATAAAGGGTTAATAGACAAGTTGGTCCCTTGAGAAACCTACTCCTACCCCAAAGATCTCCTCTTCCTTCCCCTCTGAAAGTTTACGGATACCTCATCACAAAGCTGCTAATGCAAAATATATATATTCCCATAAGATAAATATCCTAATGAAAGAACAGGCCACAACGACTATAGTACAATAGGAAACTCCATCAACGTTCCAACCCATCCACCCAATAGGTATTCTTGTTGTTACAAGAATAGGTGACCTAGTCACGTTTAGTCCCACTGTGTACATTGTTACGCTTTTTCCTTTTGGTTATTGTTTTTGTAAATTTTATACTCACATTCTGGCATTTTGAGTGTTTACCCTTTTTTCTCTTATCCTCTCGTTCCTAGTTTCTCTCCCCGACTTGTGCAGCTGTTCTCAACAAGTTTCTTGGCACCACAGAGACACCTTTCACAAGACTTAAAGTGACACTGTCACCCCCAATTATCATTTTTCAATCATCATAGACATTTACAAGCCTCAATTAGCCCTCTGCATACCTTATTTTTATTTTTTTTTCCTCACGCTGGTTGATGAGAAATGGTTACTTTGATGAGGCGCTTCTAGCGCCACTGGGCGGGGCTTAGTCCCTGAAGCGCCACATAGCCCCGCCCATTACAGCGCCGTTGACCACGCCCCCTTGGGCTCTGTGTTTGAGGCCTCCCTGACGTGCGCGTCCACATCTCCCGCCGTCTTCCGCGTGCGGGATTGTCATGTGGCGCGCATGCGCAGAAGGTGACCGCCGGGTCACCCACAGACGGGCTGTGCGTGCGATCGCACAGCCCGCCGATTACACCGGCCGCACCGTCCCTTGTTCCGTGGGACTCTCCGGATGCCTCGCTGCGGCTGTGAAACCCTCCTCACAGCCAGCAGCGAGGCGCAGACATAGAGCGCAGGCGCACTGCGGCGGTCCTTTTCGGCGCATGCGCAGTGCGCGGCGGTCGCCGCGGTGCACCTGCGCTCTATGTCTGCGCCTCGCTGCTGGCTGTGAGGAGGGTTTCACAGCCGCAGCGAGGCATCCGGAGAGTCCCACGGAACAAGGGACGGTGCGGCCGGTGTAATCGGCGGGCTGTGCGATCGCACGCACAGCCCGTCTGTGGGTGACCCGGCGGTCACCTTCTGCGCATGCGCGCCACATGACAATCCCGCACGCGGAAGACGGCGGGAGATGTGGACGCGCACGTCAGGGAGGCCTCAAACACAGAGCCCAAGGGGGCGTGGTCAACGGCGCTGTAATGGGCGGGGCTATGTGGCGCTTCAGGGACTAAGCCCCGCCCAGTGGCGCTAGAAGCGCCTCATCAAAGTAACCATTTCTCATCAACCAGCGTGAGGAAAAAAAAATAAAAATAAGGTATGCAGAGGGCTAATTGAGGCTTGTAAATGTCTATGATGATTGAAAAATGATAATTGGGGGTGACAGTGTCACTTTAAGAACAAAGGTTTAACACCAGACCAGCTCCAAACTAACCTGTGAGTACCTCCCACACACAATGACTGACGTTACATTCTGTACATTGAACACTAACGGTCTCAATGTGCCAGAAAAACATTCTAGCATACTATATTCCCTACATAAAAAAACACCAAAAACACCAAGATCATTTTGCTACAAGAAACTCACTTTAAAACTAACAAGACACCAAACCTATCTAAGGGTGCGTTCACAACTACCGCATCCGCAGCTTATTTTTCCGCCGAAATCCGCAGGTGCAGATTTCAACCTGCGAGAAATCTGCGTATGTGTGCGTTTTGCGGTTTTTCCGCAGCAAGTTTATCGCAACTGAAATGTCCGTTTAAAATGTCTCTCATTCTAAACGGACATTTCAGTTGCGATAAACTTGCTGCAGAAAAACCGCAAACCGCACACATACGCGGATTTCTCGCAGGTTGAAATCTGCACTACCAGACCTGCGGATTTCCGCGGAAAAATAAGCTGCGGATGCGGTAGGTGTGAACGCACCCTAAAAATAGATATTTCCCAACATGTGTATCTATTGGATTTCACAAATCACTTCCCCCTTAAAATATTAGATGTCAAAACAGACCTCGATGCTAAGGGTACAAACACACACGATGTATACGCTGCGTATTTATCGCAGGTAATATGCCGGAAAATTGCAGGTCGGCTTAATGCGATTTTTCTGCTAGAAAATCGCAGTTGCGTATTTTTGCTGCGTGTTGCTAGTTGCGTTTTGCTCGCAGATTGTTGACGTCTGATGCATTTAATTAAAGTTAGTTGATGTGTGTGTGGGCAATAAAGAAAAAAAAAGGAAAGAGAGCCTTTTTGACTGAACTACTCGGTCAAAGGTGTTGTGAGGTGAAAAGGATCCTTGCTGTTAATTGTGACTTTTCAAAATGTCTACTATTAGGCCAATTCGCCTTAGGAGACCCTATTTAAAATTGCTTTTACATCTGGCATTAAGCCTGGCTAGACATCATGAAGAGGTATACTTCATTTACGTTAAGTTATTGGTAAAACGGTGGGGGTTTGTGCGGTAATAAGTTATGGTGGGTTTAGACTGAGAAAGATATCTTACAGGTCAAAGCTAGTGGCAGACAATAGACAGTATTCAACACTTCTGTGAGACTTCAGGTATAGTGAGGTGGCTGCATGAGGCGGATAATTCAGTTGGAGTTAAACCTATACACACAGGTGTGAGAGCCTAGTACAGTGGAGGACTGCTAATCAGAGCAGTGACAGAGGTACAGTGTCCTAGCCTCTCACACCAATTTATATAGCTAGCTACCTCCTTCAGCATCATCACCTCATGTGGGCTCCTCAATATAACTGCAGTCTGTCAGTCCTCATTGTATTATACTGTTGGTATAATAAGGGCCTCCATGAGGGGATAATGTTCAAGGGTGATGCAGGGGGGTGATGCAGGGGGATGAAGCGGAAGTCTGCCCCATTCCCCCCCCCCACCCCCCCTATTATGCCTCAGGTACCCCAAGTATCCCCTAGTTTGCCTGAGTCACAGCTAATCTGCCTCAGGTACCCCAAGTATCCCCTAGTTTGCCTGAGTCACAGCTAATCTTGCCTCAGGTACCCCAAGTAGCCCCCAGCCTACATTAGCTAATACTAGGGTGGCCAAGTCAACATCCTGTCTGCTCTGGGCAACCCTGGTTTGCCCCTAGTTTGCCTCTAATCTGCTCCAGGCACCCCGTCTGCTCTAGTCACTCACAATCTTGGCTAACTACTCCTAGTCTTCCCCTAGTAAACCCCCCGGTCTACTATAGCCACCCCCCAGTCTGTCCTAGACACACACAGTCTGCCCAAGATGCCCCAGTGACCCCCAGTCTGCCGGAGCTACCTCCAGTCGCCTCCAGTGTCCACCAGTGACCAGTGTTTAATGTGGCGCCATGTTTCGAAGCTGCATCACTGGCCCTCATCTGTTTCTGTGCTCCTAGTAAATCCCGCTGGGTTTCTATGGCTCGATTTTTTAAGTTCTACTGGATAAAATCTCGTAAATCATTGCAACCCAAAGTCTGTTGTCAAGCCACACCGTCTACTAAACACCCACAATAGGGCACACCTACCAATACCCCAACCACTGTAAACCAGACCCGTATGTGAGAACGCAACATTGTTGATACATAATGTTACAAAACATATATATTTTATATAAACAGTGGTGCTTTGGATTCAGAGCATAAATTGTTGGAGGTCTGTGCTTGTTATCCAAATCCACACTTGTGCCAAAGCAAGTTTGCCAAAAAGATATCATTGAAATCCAGAGAATTGCCTCCACACCACAAAAAGTATGATCACATTATGTGAACTATATTTAAAACATATGAAACAGACATGTATAAACACATGGCTATGTGACATTATAAGTCACTGTAAAGTATACCAATCTGCATGTCGAGCATAATGTATAGTAACTACCGAAATCTGATTACACAGCCGCAGTTTGTAGATACAGGATGGAGCTGCAGATCCCCATAATGCAGTAGTGTAGTACAACAGGCTATAATGGATAAGCAGGGCTGCTGTCAGAGGTCTGTGTGGTCATATGACAGCAATGGAGAAGATGTTGTGTTCAAGATGGACCAATCAGGACTGACAGAGACTGCAGGGAGCAGGAAGGAATGAGCAGGACAGATGTCTCAGTATAGCGGCATTCTCTGTCCAGGGAGAAAGGGGTTACAGCTGTGAAGAGATTAGCCCACAGTCCTGTCTACTGATGGAAGCCCCAGTCTGAAGTGGATCAGCTATGATTTGGAAGGTGAGGGAGATTTTATGGATCAGAGTACAGGGCTGTAGACCCCGCTATGTCAACCCTGCCCATTCCCCACT
This sequence comes from Dendropsophus ebraccatus, assembly GCF_027789765.1. Lineage (NCBI taxonomy): Eukaryota > Metazoa > Chordata > Amphibia > Anura > Hylidae > Dendropsophus > Dendropsophus ebraccatus. The sequence continues at coordinate 146,683,469 of NC_091456.1, forward strand.
TGCGCTCCCACCCAGTACAGGGAGCCCTTAAATCCACACAATGCTTTTAAACCAAGATACAATTTTGTTAAACTGTGAGCTCTTACACCAAAACATTCTGAGACCAAGTTACTCTTAAACCAACATAGCAAAGTATAATAAAACCTAGACATTTCATGATTTTAATAAATTGTTATAGTACATACACTTCATATGTGTGAATATGTTTGCAACTGTGCTCATGTACAGACAAAGTAATCTATTATTTTTAATGATAGCTGTTATGCATACTGTGTGGCTGCACTGTTTTATTAGTGGAAATGTTATTTCACACATGATAGCGGAGACAACAACGTCACAGATTTTGGGTTCATCCCATTATTCAGGACCATGACCGGGCAGGTGTCTTCTTCAATCTCTACCAAGACTTGCGACAGTATGTTGCTAAGGTTCTTATCATAACTATTCACATTAGTCAATGATTGACATGTTGCGTCTTAATACCAGTACATTACAAATCTAGTTAGAGCCAATAGCTTACAAAGGAGGTTAAATGTAAAAGAATCTTAAAACAATGCCTTACGGGGTGTTTTGCTACTTATATTGTCGGGGGATTTGGCTTGAAAAGAAATACTTGGAAAAAATTCAAATGATTTTTATTAGACCTTGTGTAACAATTAAATACAAATTGTTAAATATTATATAGTTCACATTTTTCACAATCTGTCACAAAACTGTTCTGGTTAGAGGTGTTTTGGAAAGGGAATTGTGTGGTGTTATTGTGGCCTTTTGGGGACTGTTACATAGTCATGTAATAATAGATAACATAGAAAATGCCTTGATTGCTATTTGTCAACTGCAACTATGTCTACACCTGCATATTACTGTGCATGCACAACATGCATATTATTATCCCTATCATAACCCAAATATGTATCTGTTTGTGACTTTGGATTTATCCTACTTGAATCTAAAGGCCATTGTAAATACAAGTTCCCACCAACATTTCAAGACCAGGACCTTTGATTTTTACTCCAACACTTGAACTTAGATATGGCAGCCTTAGGTATGTCACACATTGGACACCGATTGGCCAAAAATCAACAATGGGTGGTGATCATAGGATTTAAAAAGGGAAAAATGTGTTTCAATACAATAATGTGTATATAGTAGCGTAAAATTTGCTTGTTATGCATGGTCCAGTAGTGCAAACAACTGGCCACTCAAATTGGGCCGTGTCATCTAGTATGGCCATGCTATACCTTTAAGCAGCAGATAGGATAGTTTTAGTTCTGAGCATGGTTGCCGCGCACCCACTCTATATACTCTCCCTTCCCCATGCAAATTTACTCTTGTACCTTGATGTGGAAATGGTGTATTACTCTCGAACCAGTGCTTTGATGCAATGCCATACATCATGTGACATTTGTGTCCGCCTACTGTGGTTGACAGTATTTTCCCCTGTGACCTGGGATGGTGCTTTGAAAAATTAAGTACTAGCCAAAAGTCACATCAAGGAAGAAATGGCCATTTTGCTCGCAAACAGTCATTCACTGCACAGACAACAAATACAGCACCCACAGAATCTTGTTCGGCAGTGACTGAGGGTGCAACATTCCAGAGGAGCAGCCGTGGTTAGCTAATGTTCATTTTCAGTTGAGGGACCTTTGCACCCTCAGTCAAGAAATACATAGTTATATATAGAGACCTTTTCTATTCTATTACTAAACTGTACTGAGGGTTGCCAGACTCATTTGTGTCATGTGTTAGTTGAATGTATTAATTATGGAATGATTCTCTCATTCAGGTTTGAAGACAAATTTCAGGCATTCTGCCAGCTGACGGTGGCACAATTTGATAGTCTACTTCAAATTATGGCAGTAGACCTGACCTTTGAGGATACCCCAATACGCAATGCTATAAGTGCAGAGGAAAGGCTACTCATCACCTTGCAGTTAGTTTACATTTTCTTTTCCAGATATCCAGAGTAGAAGTTAGTACAAGGTTTGGCTGAGTCTGATAGTTGTTGCTTACCACCGAAAAAGCGGCTAATTTACATATAGTCTAGCAGTGTGTGGAGAAGCACCATGGGCCAGTGGTGGAGCTGCAGGGTATTGGTGGTGCAGCACTCTAGGCCACACATGCAGGTTACCAGTCTCTGGAAGATTGGGCAGGTACTCGGGTACAAGGTTGATGCCATCAATGTGGGTGCTGGAGCTGAACAGCATAGTTGGGCAAAGCTCAACCAAAAACAAATTATGTAATACACCCCCAACAAACACATTTATACGGTTACTATAAACAGCATTTCATACTGTATGTCCTCTTTGGAGAGCATAGACCAGCATGTGTGCCCAGGTAACAGAACAAGGAGGAAGGCAATGTGTCCTGTCATCAACAGTGGCCAGCAAACATCTGCTGCTGCCCCGGTCTAATTTAGCCTGCCCAAGGCCACACATCTGCCCTTGTTTCATTTGGACCCCATGCAAAAGGCCCAGTTTTCATTGGACACTCTCTAGCTGGGCGGAACTCTATCCGGCACCCTCTGTTTGCCCCAGCAAACTACCAATTGCCTCCTGCTTCCACAATCGCAGTCTTGGTGGGCCAGCAGCTCCAGTAATTCTTGGCTACCCCACTTGCTTGTCGCACTGAAGCACCCATCCTCTCTACCGGTTATTAGTACCTGTACCACAACGTCACCCCTCTCTAGATTTTGACCTAATACAAACGTTCACCACTCTACCTCCTTTACTAGACTCAAAGTAGATGCCCGCATCACTTTGAAAAACTTTACTACACATGGTGGCACATAGGGTTTGCCTACTACATGACATACAATTGTGATCACAGGTACTCTAACAATCTAGTCAGCACAATCTCCCTAATTAAAGCCACAGTAATTAAAAGCAAAAAATAGGTTACGTAAATGGAGATTACAATTATTGATATTACCAACTTGAACCAAAATTAAATCTATCTTAGATCTCATTTAAAAAAACAAACATTTGCTGGTATATTTGACCCATGTCTAAACAACTGGCTTGCCTATCTAATGCCTGCAAGGTCCCTGTGGAAGGAGGAGATAGGCAGGGTTACACTTAGAATTCAGGAAAATATTTATTGAGAAAATCAACAAACTAACATTATAGCCGTTAATCTACATCACAAAACTTTTCACATTACAAACTCAACCCAAACTTTTCTTTTTGAAGCTCTTACAACATTATGGGGAGCCAAAAAAAATTTCAAATAGTTAAAAGTTAAATACACATAACATGTTTGTAATGGTAATTTAAATTTAAAAAATGCCGAGTACATTATGCCTGGCATTTTGTTGTAATGCGGGGTCTCTACTCAAAAGTCTTTCAAACACATAGTATTTGGAACCAACAGATTTTTTAATTTCTGGAACTCCATAATACTGCTTACATATGTTCCATTACTCAACCTATAACAGTTTTTTTTACGTCTATTTCATTTCTTCTGGACTATTCTACCTCACTTTGCTGTCATCCCATGCAGTTTTTTAGCCACAGGCAAGAGCTATGCATCCCTGCACTTCCAATTCAGAGTTGGTGTAACAACCATCTCTGGAACTGTGAAGTGTACATGCATCGTCATCTGGCAGAAATTGCAGCCCAGGGTGAGGCCGAGCCCAACCGAGGAGACTTGGCGGCAGGTTGCAGCAGGCTTTCAGACTGTTGCCAATTTCCCACACTGCCAAGGTGCAGTCGATGTCAGGGTGCAACAGCCACCGCACTCAGGATGCCCATTTTATAATTATAAAAAATATTTCTCTGTGGTCCTGATGGTGGTGGCTGATGCAAACTGCAAATTTGTTGCCATCGATGTTGGTGCCTATGGCAGTACTGGGGATTCTCGGGTGCTGCAAACATTACAGATTGGGCTGCAAATTCTCAGAGCAGGCGATCAGCTCCCAGCAGCCGAACCTTTGCCCGGCTCCACAGATCCAGTACCCTTTGTGATGATATCGGATGAGGCATTCCTGTTATTACCAATCCTGCTGCGCCCATATCCACAGAGGGAACTGGATACCAGGAAAATATTTTTTTATTTTCGGCTAGCCCGGGCACATCGAGTTGTGGAATGCACCTTTGAGATCATGAGTAGTCAGTGGAGGGCCCTGGGTACTACTATCAAATTGAATGTGAGAACAGTTGACAACATAATCAAGGCTTGCTGTGTCCTCCACAATTATGCTTGTCCTGAAACAGCAGATGAGATAATGGAGAACCAGCAAGCCACTATAGATAATGTTGTCAACTGGGATTTTCCTTCTCTATCCAATTTGGGAGTAGCTATTCGGGATTATTACGCTGACTACTTTATATCCCTCCTGAAGGTGCCGTGCCCTGGCAATATGCCTGTGTTGGTGATGAGTAGCTGCTTCTGCACCAAGGGGCCCGAGAAGATCTCTTTATGATACCAACTATGACCATCCTGTCAAGAATCACACAATTAAAAAGAAGGAAAGAGTGAACAACATCAGTCATAGTTAAAGAGAACCAATCATGGGCGGAAATAAAAAAATTTTTTTTCGATAATTAGATTAAAATTGTAATTTTATTAATATTTGTAATTTGAATTCATTACTTTTAGGGCCGCGTTTTCACAATATACCGATTTTCTTTTCCTGTCTCGCGCCGGCTCTTTTGAAAAGAGCCGGCGCGCGACAGGAAGCTCCCGGCATGCCGAGCGGCAGGAAGGGCTCCCATGAGCCTTTGCCACCGCTCTGTAAGTACACAGTGATCCCGCGCTATACAGCGCGAGATCGCTGTGTATGAATATCCTAACTGGGCCTATAAGTGTATTCCTGAAGATACAGACTGCCTGTGCAGTCTGTATCTTATTCTTTTACCTATAGCTGCGGAGCGGAGCGGACGGAGCAGTAAGGCCGGGGGCGGCCATCTTGATGACGTCAGTGGTGCGTTCCAGCGCTGGAACGCAAGGGACATAATCAAGATGGCGCCCGACTTTACTGCACCGCTACAGAGGAGTGGGTAAAGTATAAGATACAGACTGCCTGTGCAGTCTGTATCTTCAGAAATAAACTTCATGAAGATACAGACTGCCTTTGCAGTCTGTATCTTATACTTTACCTACTCCTCTGTAGCGGTGCAGTAAAGCCGGGCGCCATCTTGATTACGTCCCTTGCGTTCCAGCGTTGGAACGCACCACTGTGACGTCATCAAGATGGCCGCCCCCGGCCTTACTTCTCCGCTATCCTGGATTAGGTAAAAGCATAAGATACAGACTGCACAGGCAGTCTGTATCTTCAGGAATAGACTTAGGGACAGAGAATCTTTTATTATAGGGATAGTGATTTTTAGGTGATTGGTCCTCTTTAAGGTAAAAACACAAAGGAAAAATACATTGTATAGTGATGTTAAGATGTTCAAAATAAAAAGACTAATCATAAGTAGATAATGTGCAATTAGCGATTGAGTGAAAAAATGGAGGGGGACTGAAACACCACCCGTTGGGAGGTAGCCCCCACCGCTCTATGAAACTCCTCCATTCATTCTAATTGAGTGGTGTGATTGAGGGGCATGGTGTCATTCAACTGGGGGTGAGTAAGTCCAGCTCCAGTACATTATTACAGGCCGGATGGTAATAAACCTCAAATATATGCTTAGTGTTTAGAAAGTCATATTTGTGGACCAACTGCTGTGCAGTTGGCCCTCAAATTACAGGGTCCACATTGCTAGTGTGTGTAGAAGTATTTTGAGTTTACAATTTTAGGGTGTCGGGTTTGGTTGCAATCTTATTCCATAAATCACACACATTTCTAAAAAATGATAAAAACACAATGTGTGTTATGTAATTGAATGGGCCCCTTCCCTGGATCCCATAACTCCAGAAAGTGTGGTGTATAAAACTCACCATCCCTGGGCGCCATCTTTTATCAATAATTACATTTTTTAAAAGCTGGCCGGACTCATTCAGCTCTCACACATGTGGGCCACCCTTGGCAGCTAAATCAGCTGCTCAGCCATTATTGGTGGAGAGTACATATACTCAGCCAATCGCTGCAGACCCGCTGGCAATGTGGCTGAGCCTGGCCGCCATGAGGTATTGCTGAAGCAATGACATAGTTTTCCAAAGATAATGGCCGGGGACCAAACACAACAGGTGAGTATAGTGCATAACACTTCCAGGGGGGTGGGGGGGCAGAAATGGGCAAGGGGGCCTTTCACTAACATAATACACATTACAAAGCTTTATAGCATTGCAATCTGTTTTTTGGTGTGCTTGTAATGGTGCACTTCCAGGTTAACCTTTTGACATCGTGGGGGGGGGGGGGGGGGGGGTTACACATTACAGCTATTAGGGGCTGATTAGAATGTAGTAAGATAACACACAGAAGCTCGCAGGGGCTAATGGGACTGTTGTCATACAACACATAGCAGCTTTCAGGGGATTATGGAAATGTATTTTCATATATCCATGGCGACCAATGACCCCGTAGGGTTAACAGGATTTGAGTCCACTACAGGCTTAAAACCGCCCCCTTCCCATTCGGCAACTACCCCTTGTTCAACGCCACCATTGCTGTGTCCTGCCGCCACCTCATCACAGTGCAGCAATATGTAGGGGACGCAAGCCCTCCTGCCTCCCCCTAGGCCAGGTTCCAACACTGCTGTTCTCTCCTGGTCCTTGGCGCCGCTCTCTCTCTGCAGCCGCCGATCCTACTCTACCCTAATCGGCCCCCAGAGGTATGCAATGCTATAGTGTAGTGTATATAGTATTTTATAGGTTTTATAGAAATGAGTACACTGCAAGTAGAGTGTAGCAGAGCCACACTCTATTAGCAGAAAGTGGCAGCTAGACTGTCATATAGCCGACATAAGCGATCGGCTATTTGGCGGAAAGTAGATTTTGGCGCCGCTGGAGCAAAGGTGCGCGGGACAGAGGATATGACAGGTGGAAGCAGGGAGTGGGACACAAAAAACATGGGCAGCACCCAGATCACCGCCGAGCCTGTTCTATGCACTATACTTTATGTAGAAATGCAAAAATTTGCAGCTTAGCTTAAACTATTGATGCATGGAAATTAACTAAAATAACCTTGCTTTTGACCGGATTACTATCGATATTTCGAGTCGACAATCCCTAGTGCCCTGTTACCTGTGTGTGGTGATGCTCACGGGCAGTGACCATTGCTCGTCAGATGCAGTCTTGAACGTGTCTCTCCCCAGACCTTCCGTCACCGTACAAGAAACAAGGTAGACCTTTAGATAAGTATATGGGACTACTTGATTTTAAGCAAGGGGGAGGTTCAGCAGCTCCTCCTTCCCACACACGGCCACACATGCACACCGCCGGGGCACCTAAATAAAAAAACAATCAACAGACTCCGACCAAGCGGCGCCAGCGTGATTGCTTACCCCCACAAGACAGTATGTCGCTGTACTGGATAATGTTGGCACAATATTACTAATGAAGACAACCCAGCAAAGCTCCATGAGGTCCTGGAATTATTAATAAAGGGCCACACCACACATCGGGTACATTCTGGTCCACATTACGCCCCACACATGGCTACAATTCCTTTCTAACCCCAACTCTAAACAAGGAGATTGAGGGGCTACAGAGCACCCGCCTATCAAAATGTATAGCTACATGCCCCGCAGCAACGCTATACACAACAATAGAAGTCCCTGCAATGTGTGCACCTGCCTGCTCACCCAGCCACACACAATTACACACTTGCTCCTCAAAGCCACTCCACCACCATGACATCCCGGCAAACATAACCCCCCCCCCCCCCCGCCAAACCCCCACAAAAATCGACAAACATATTTAAAGACATACAGATACATAGACACTTACCAAAGATATCAATCTGGTCACGTTAATCCCTATTCTACTGTACGTCGTCGTCATTGCCGCAGTTATAAATGAACTCAGGCTCGGGGGACAGACATGCTCCTTCTTCCTCCAGCTCCTCAAACCACATGGACATAATTGACATTCCTACGTTGTGACGTTCTTGGAAAAAACTTTATTCAGTGGCGCCAGATAACACAAATGTGTAAAATACGCAGCTACAGAATGCTCAATAAAATCAGTCAGAAATACGCTGCGAGTTTACTTTCTCATAGAAGACTGTAGACAACAATATCGCTGCGTATTTTGTTGCGCGAATATCGCTGCGATAAATACGCAGCATATACATTGTGTGTGTTTGTACCCTTAGGCTGGGTTCAGTCAGTATTGTGGTCCTCATATTGTGATCCTCATATTGAAACCAAAACCAGGAGTGGATTAAAAACACAGAAAGGATCTGTTCACACAATGTTGAAATTGAGTGGATGGCCGCCATTTAATGGCAAATATTTGCTGTTATTTTAAAACAACGGCTGTTGTATTGAAATAATGGCAGTTATTTACTGTTATATGACGGCCATCCACTCAATTTCAACATTGTGTGAACAGATTCTGTTTTTAATCCACTCCTGGTTTTGGTTGCAATATGAGGACCACAATACTGACTGAAATATACATAGTGTGAACCCAGCCTTTAACTGTATATTAGCCGAGGAGACTATTACAATAGCCCATCTTTACGCACCAAACCATAACCAGATTAACTTCATTACCCACACTCTTTAAGAATTACAAACATTTGCCAGAGGCTATATCATAATCGGAGATTTTAACGTCCCACTTAACCCCTTATTGGATACCTCAACAAGTAAAACAAAAATAGCCTTTAGTAAAATCAGAGTACTACAGAAAACTTTGAGGGACCTCAGATTGTATGACACATGGAGAACATCAAACTTAACTGCAAGAGATTACACTTACTACTCGAATCCTACCAGTTCCTGTAGCAGAATAGACTTTATACTTGCCTCCCATGCAGCTTTGAGTTCCCTCAAAGATTCTTCCATAGGAAACATTGTCCTTTCAGACCACGCCCCAGTTTACACTACCTTTACCCTCCTTCCAAAAAATAAGTTCTCATATACCTGGAGACTAAATGAGTCCTTATTGGATGATGCTTTTTGTGTATCCGCCTTGAAAGACACCTTCTAAATTTTTGAACAAGCCCATGTAAATGACTCTACAATGGCAACTTTCAAGTGGGAGGCATTTAACCCTTTAAGGACATGGCCCATTTTCGTTTTTACGTTTTCGGTTTTTCCTTCTTGTGTTTAAAAGGTCATAGCACTTGCATTTTTCCACCTAGAAACCCACATGACCCCTTATTTTTTGCGTCACTAATTGTACTTTGCAATTACAGGCTGAATTTTTGCATAAAGTACACTGCGAAACCAGAAAAAAATTCGAAGTGTGGTGAAATTGAAAAAAAAACGCATTTCTTTTATTTGGGGGAAATGTGTTTTTACGCCATTCACCCTGGGGTAAAACTGACTTGTTATGCATGTTCCTCAAGTCGTTACGATTAAAACGATATACAACATGTATAACTTATATTGTATCTGATGGCCTGTAAAAAATTCAAACCGTTGTTAACCAATATACGTTCCTTAAAATCGCTCCATTCCCAGGCTTATAGCGCTTTTATCCTTTGGTCTATGGGGCTGTGCGAGGTGTCATTTTTAGCGCCATGATTTGATCTTTCTATCGGTACCTTGATTGCCCATATACGTCTTTTTGATCGCTTTTTATTAAATTTTTTCTGGATTTGATGCGACCAAAAATGCGCAATTTTGCACTTTGGGATTTTTTTGCGCTGACGCCGTTTACCGTACGAGATCAGGAATGTGATTAATTAATAGTTCGGGCGATTACGCACGCGGCGATAGCTAACATGTTTATTTATTTATTTGTTTACTTTTATTTAAAACCTGGGAAAAGGGGGGTGATTCAGACTTTTATTAGGGGAAGGGGCTTTTTACTATTAACAACACTTTTTTTTTTTTTTTTACACATATACTAGAAGCCCCCCTGGGGGACTTCTAGTATATACACTGTGATCTCTCATTGAGATCTCTGCAGCATAGATATGCTGCAGAGATCCATGAGATCGGCACTCGTTTGCTTTCGGCTGCTGCAGCCGAAAACGAACGAGTGCCGAGCCGAGGACGGCGCCATCTTGGACGCGTCCCCGGCCGGCATCAGTAACGGAGATCGCTCCTCCGGGACATGGTCCCGGAGGAGCGATCTCCCCCACTAGACACCAGGGAAACGTTGCCTCCGGTAATTGGAGGCAGCTGTCAACTTTGACAGCTGCCTCCGATTAGCTAATTAGCGGGCACGGCGATCAGACCGTGCCCGCTAATAGCAGCGGTCCCGGGCTACTCGCGGCACCCGGGATCGCGGCACTTCAAAGCGGGGCCGCCGCGCGGCCCCGCTTTGAAGTGCAAGTGAGGACATAGGACGTACCGGTACGTCCTATGTCCTTAAGAGGTTAAAGCTTCATCCAGAGGTACCCTCATCTCTCAAGGTGCTAGACTAAAGAGAGAAAATTCAAAATTGTTATCCGATCTCTTTACCAAAATTCATAATCTAGTAACAGTACACAAGATATCCCTGCTTAAAGAAACTCTGCAAGAACTTACTGCAACCAGATATAAAACCAAAGACATCTTACATAAAAAATACAAAAAGACCGTACAAATATGCGGCAAAACTTTTTACCTTTGGAGCAATAAGCCTAGCAGATTTCTCGCCAACGCCCTAAAAAATAAGAGAATCTTTACTACTACCCCCTCTATCAAGACACCAAAGGGAAACATCTCACATAGCACTGAGGTAATAGCGGAAACATTCAGAAATTACTATAACAGCCTATACCAACTACCACCACCTAACCACCTAAACCCTTCTCCTTCATCTCCTATTTCTTTGACGCAATACATCAACAAAACAGCACTTGCCTCCATCTCATTAGAAAAAAAAGGCCAATTGGAAGAGGAATTTACTGTAAATGAAATAAAAGAAGTAATTAAAAACCTCCCTTCGGGTAAATGTCCAGGCCCTGACGGCTTCACATCAAAATTTTACAAACAATTCACTGATACCATCACCCCCCACTTAGTGAAATCATTCAACTCCATATCAAATTCACAACTGTTCTCTCCCTCCTTTTTGGAAGCATATATCACAGTAATACCCAAATCTATGCAGTAATTATAGGCCAATTTTACTCCTGAACACTGATACGAAAATATTCGCCAAAGCTATTGCTAACAGACTGGCCGTGCTCTTGGGACCTCTAGTCAACTCAGATCAGGTGGGATTTATCCCTAACAGGGAAGCCAAAGATAACACATTGAGAGCTTTTGCTCTAGCCAATTTTGCTCACAACACTAAACTACAGACTGTATTCTTGGCGTTGGACGCAGAAAAGGCATTTGACCGGGTTGACTGGAGGTTCCTGGAGGCTGCACTTATCCAAATTGGACTAGGACCCACCATTTCAAAAATAACGGCGCTATACAATTTCCCTAATGCTAAAATCAGAATAAACTGTACATTATCTAACACTGTAGCTATTAAGAATGGAACAACACAGGGGTGTCCACTTTCACCGCTACTCTATGTGCTCTGTATGGAACATCTGCTCATAGCCATAAACAATCCTGACATCAGAGGCATCCAAGTGGGAAAGAAACAACATCTATGCTCTGCTTATGCAGATGACTTACTTCTATTCTTGACAAAGCCCCACATCTCTCTTCCCTCCTTGTTAGCTACAATCAAAGAATATTCTTTTTATAGTAACTACAAGATTAATCTAAACAAATGTGAGGCCTTCTGTATAGCCATATCTGACAAATTAAAAAAAAAACACCTGAGAGAAAATGATCTATTTAATTGGCGTAACAAATCCCTCAGTTATTTAGGCACACTAGTGTCGATTTCTGAAAAAGATATAATAAACGAAAATTTCAATCCCATACTAAAACAGATAAAAGAAGACCTGTTGAGGTGGGATAGGAGGGAGTTTTCCTGGCTAGGTAGAATCAATATTTTAAAGATGAACATATTTCAAAGGCTATTATATCTCTTTCAAACAGTTTCTGCAGTTCTTACACATACATACCTAGCCAGGATAAACTCCACCTTGACCAAATTCATCTGGTCAAACAAACCTCTCGTTTGGCTTCCAGAACATTAATTAAACCCAAATCAGAAGGCGTCCTAGCACTTCCTAGCTGTATATTCTACTACCAGGCAGCTATTTTAAGCAGAGTACTCGACTGCTTTAAACATAGAGAGAGCAAATTATGTGTAAACATGGAGGCAGATATCACAAACTTCGAAACTGCTGCAATTTTGTGAACACCTAAAAACCTTTTGAAGGACATCCCTGCCACTGTCCCCTATTAGTGCTACAATTACATCTTTGATTAAATCACCCAAACACATGCCATAAGATTTATTCTATCCAGACGGCCCCCTAATGCCACTGGGCAGGAATCTTAGATTCATCCCAGCACTACACACAAATACCTTCCTAGGCATCCCCACAAATGAAGGTATTACCTTCCACGCTCTACTGAACACAAGCGGAGTTAAACCAATAGAAGAGCTGCCATTTAGGAAAAAAAGAGCCACCCAAATATCGGAGTCAAAAATAAAACAAAATAAAAATAGTATTCTCAACTAAAATCATTCTTTGATAGACAAAGAAATAACCTAAACCTAATAAGGAACCTCTTACCTTTGAGAGGCTATGCATGTTTAACTCCTCCTCATCGAAAGCGGTCTCCACAATATATAACATGTTACTGACAAATAATGATGACACACATCCTGACTTTATCAAAAGCTGGGAACAGGAACTTAAAGTAACCTTCACTTCTGAGGAAGTCAGAACGGCGTTTCATCTGACTCATAAAACATCCATGTCCTGTAATATTCAGGAGAGAAAATACTAAGTATTATCAAGGTGGTACATGGTACCCGCTAAATTGGCAGTTATATACCCTAACCTTGATGGTCTCTACTGGAGATATGGAGGGGGGATAGGGGTACAATGCTCCACATATGGTGGAGCTGTCCTTCTATTCAGACATTTTGGTCCAAAGTAGTGGAAGCAGTTAACCAAATCTCAGATTACCAAATCAACAATACCCCCCAACAGCAGCGCTGGAGTCCTGGGCTCAAATCCCACCAAGGGCAACATCTGCAAATAGTTTGTATGTTCTCTCCATGTTTGCGTGGGTTTCCTCTGGGTACTCCGGTTTCCTCCCACATTCAAAAACATGCGGAATCTGTGTGTGCTAGACAAATAAAAACATTACTAAAAAAACATTATTATTGTTGTAAAAACTCTTTGGTGGGATTTCTTCTGGCGGCTGCAAAAGCGGTTATAGCTAGGAAATGGAGTTCTTCTCCCACTTCTTTCGCAGAATGGGTTGATGAAATGGACCTATATCATAGACTGGAGGAACTGATCGCAGATGATTTTGGTATGGGATAATGGGAAAGAGTTCTATACCCGCTGGCACGCCTAGAACTCCTTCAGAGAAACTGACTAATTCAACACCCTCAGGGGATCCACTCCCTCATCTCCTCAAAACACCTCCACCTCATCACAGTAATTAGGCTGGGTTCACACTATGTATATTTGAGGCTGTATTTGGTCCTCATGTCAGGTCCTCATAGCAACCAAAACCAGGAGTGGATTGAAAACACAGAAAGGATCTGTTCACACAATGTTGAAATTGAGTGGATGGCCGCCATATAACAGTAAATAACGGCCATTATTTCAATACCACAGCCGTTGTTTTAAAATAACAGCAAATATTTGCCATTAAATGGCGGCCATCCACTCAATTACAACATTATGTGAACAGAGCCTTTCTGTGTTTTCAATCCACTCCTGGTTTTGGTTGCTATACAGCCTCACAAATACAGCCTCAAATATACATAGTGTGAACCCAGCCTAAAAATGTACACAACACTCATAATAGTCATCAAATTAGAGCTGGGAAACAAAACATTCGTTCACCTCCCCTCTACCCCTTGATACCAGAGATGAACAGCATCTTGGGAAGTGTCTTTGTGAAGTCAACAAAATCTCACATAGGTAAGATTATCCATGTAATTGAGGAAGGTTGTCTAAATAAAATGATTTCAGTCCACTTAGGGTACTTGAGTGGTGTTAAGAGTTATTTTTGCCTTACAATTGGTTTATGTGAATATACTCACCAAAGCAATTTTCTACTGGTTTGTTTTATACCTAATGTTTTAATCACATATATTGACTTATTTAGCCATCTTATTCTCTATTACCATTACCTTTATACAATTTGTTAAAACTCTCTTTCTCTTAATAAAATATAAATTAGTAAGGGACAATCCCTAAACAATATTCCCAGTCACAGGGAACCCATACTAAGATTCTTGCTTGTTGTATGGGTGGAAACCCCATAGTACAATGTTTGCCCAGTGCTATAATTTAGCTGAGAAATGTTCATTGCTCTATCTTTGAGCATGATAAAATCAGTTTGCCTTTGTCTTTACTGCTATGTACTAGGAAACCCCAAATCATTGCCCAAGGAACCCTGGTAGGAAAACACAGCTGTAGGCTATGAATCTAAACTGATATGAAGATCATATCTCTTTGGATTAATGGATTTACTGTAAGCCGGCAGGTTTTCCATGCACTTGAAGATAAGGACTGGGAGTGTTATCCACTGGATGTTTGAAGCCGTAAACCTTTATTATTGTTTTTGTTACAGACTATGGAAATCCAGCGTTAAACACTATTTTAGGTTCCTTTTTCTCTAAACAGTCATAATTCTATGATGATTTATTCCTTAATATATCTTTATAGTAGAGCTTTGTTTTCCTGATAGAGCTCTAAATCCCCAACGTGGGCATAAGGTTAAAAGCCTGGCTACCTGCTGCTTCTACTAAAGAGAGCCTAGAAGCTAACTGCACATATGCATGCATAAACCTTTGTAATAAAACAAAATGACGTACAGACCGCTACTGTGTAGAATGCAATTTACAGATATAACATGCACTCCTGATACAGGTAGCCAGGGTCTGTTTGTTTTTTAATGTATTATCTATGCTTATCTACTATCTATTAAATCTTCTTTATATATCATCAACATGTTTTACAGCCCTGTAGGAAGATTGTCAAGATAAATTAAAGGGGTTATGCAGGATTAGAAAAACATAGCTGCTTTTTTCCAACCCCTTTACGTCTCATGACGTATTTCGTACATCGTGGGGGGTGCAGAGAAGGGAGGGGAGTGCCTCTATTACAGTCCCGGCACCATGGCGGCTAATTAAGCATTTAAATGCGCTGTAAGGCACATCCCTGGTGTCTAGTGGGTCAGAAATATTTTTCTTTTAGATCAACTGGTGTCAGATTGTATAGATTTGCAATTTACTTCTATTTAAAAGGAACCAATCAGCCCAGGGGGCTGATATGGTTCCCTGAACTGCTCTATACAGCTCCTGCAGCAGCCGCAGCACGTACCCGCCGCGTCTGCAGCTGTATACCGCAAAAAAAGCAGTTTAATTCCTGGGACGTGTGACAGGCAGCGGTGGGGAAGTAGTCATCTGGGCTGTCCTCTGCCTGCATCTAGTCACCGCGCTCTGCCTGTCAGCATGCTCGGAGGGATGATTGACAGGCAAAGAGGCCAGTAAACGACCTCTCTGCCTGTCATTCATCCTTTCTGAACGCGCTGACAGGCAGAGAGCGGTGACTAGATACGGGCGGTAAGCCGCCCAGATGACTACTTCCCCGCCGCAGCCTGTCACGTGCCCGGGGAACTAAAGCCTTTTTTGGGGGGGTATACAGCTACTGCTGTAGCCGCAGCCGGTACGTGCCACGGCTGCTGCAGGAGATGTATACAGCAATTCAAGAAACCATATCAGCCCGATTGGGCTGATTGGTTCCCTTTAAAAATCTTAAGTCTTCCCATACTTATCCCCTGCTGTATGTCCTGCAGGAAATGCTTTCTTTTCAGTATGATACAGTGCTCTCAGCTGACATCTGTGTCCAAGACAGGAAATGTCCAGAACTGTGTCAGACTGAAAAGAAAACATTTCCTGCAGGACATACAGCAGCTAAGTATGTGAAGGCTTTCTATATAACTTTCTGAAACCAGTTGATTTGAAAGAAAAAAACATTTCTCTGGATAACCCTTTTAAGTTAAACCCCTGGAACCAGACTGTTGCATTCTTTCCAACCTCAACCCTCCCCACAGTGACCTGGCATAAAGAAAACTTACTTAACCCCTTCCTTCCTGGAGCGGGTGCATTCGGGTCGGCATTTTAACCTGAACACGGACTTCAGCAGTAAAGTCCATGTTTATGTAAAACCGCAGACCCGAAAAACAGAAAATTCTTATCACATATAAAGTCAAAAACGCGAGAAACAAACAAAAAAAAAAGACAAATGCATGGGCAAAAAACACCACGTGCAGCATTGAAGTTTTTTGACATGAAAAACACCAAACAAAAATGATGTGCCGGGGCTATCTCGGGGGTACATTTATCATTCTCTTAGCACCAATACTTTGGTGATTTTTGCATGCGGTCTAAAATTGTAAGCAACAGTTAACCAGGCGTCTGCACTATTTTTGATGAGTTTAACGCTATCAACGTTATCAAGTTGGGTGCCGCTCTAGTTAGTGTGTGGTCGCTGTGAAAAGTAGCGATCTGTCAGTTCATACACAGTTGTTGGCATTGTTCGTTTGCATAAACTGGTTAGATGTAGTAGCTAGTGAGAAGTCTCATTTATAAAAGAACATACCTCAATTACAGACCTCTCTTATAATACATTCTAGGCTGACTGGTGTAGCAGGGAGAGTATGTAGGGATAGGTGCAATTAGAGGATATGTGATTTGCATATAGGGGATCAATAAAAGGGGAAAACAGGGATATGGTAGAAAAAAAACACCACTTCTCTGAAGGCATTGAATGGGTATCACAAGTTAACATTCTAATAGAACCCCGAGTGAACATAGTAGGACGAAAAAATATGGTGGAGTTTTCCTAATAATTCCCTATAAACCCCTAATCTAATGCCCTAGATCCTAGGTGGGGTGGTCGCCCTTAAAAAGGTAGGCGCGTTTGAGAAATCGTGCCCTCATGTCCCTTGCCTTGCTCTTAAAGTCTTCCATAATAGAGCAGTTTCTTCCCAGGCAGAGGTACTGCCCTGCCTGAGAGGAAAAGGGCAGTACAATATGCTATTAGTCGCTGCCTACCCTAATTTTTTGGTGATTCTTACGTCCGGGAAAGGGGGACTATGTGCATTGGTCTGGTATGTGAAAAAGAGGCCAATATGGCCAAGCATGGCCAATATAGTCAAGCAGGTTGACATAAGTGGAAAATTCGTCCGCAGACCCCTCCCACAAGACAAAAATATCGTCAATGAAACATGACCATTGTAATACCATGTTACTGAAGTATTCCGTCTCATGTGAAATGCCTATTGTGGCCTCCCACCAGCCTAGGAGTATGTTTGCATACGTAGGCACATAAGGTCTCCCCATAGCAGTGCCCATGAGCTGGTGGTAGACCTTCCCATCAAAAAGAATATAGTTTCTTTGTCAGTGTAAATTCCTGTCAGTGTAAATTCCAACTGTTTTAATACCAGGTTATGTGCATGAAACTGATTCCCTATTGCAGACCCATGTCATGCGGTATTAAAGAGTATAGGGCCTCTACATCAATACTAGCTAGAAATAGTATTGCGATCAATGGTAATGGCCTTCCAGTTTCTGCAATAAAGCCATTGTATCGCTAGTGTATGATGGTAGTGCAAGAATAAACTCGCGTAGGACCTTATCAATGTAAATATGTAGATCCCCACATGTGTGTAATACTACCTATACCCGATACAATAGGTCTACCCTTTATGGGTTTCTACCTTTATAGATTTTGGGAGGGGCATAAGATGTTGGAGTCACAGGTACTCTAGGGAGAAGAAATCTAAGCTCATTCTCATCTAATATTTTTTCCTCTTTGGCTACAGTGAGGATGGCAATTAGTTATTTTTTATAGACATTAGCGGGATTAGTGGATAGAATTTCATGTGTCCCTGTCATCTAGGAGTCTTAGACACATATGTACATTTTGTTCTCTATCCAAAATGACCACATTGCCCCTTTTATCCACCTCTTTTAATACTATTTTCGGATTGTTTTGTAAACTTCTTAGTGCTTCCTGCTCCCCCTTGGACAAGTTGTTGGGTTGGCCCGAGGGGGTGATAATTCTCAGTATCTACCTCAACACAGGAAATTTCTCCCATAGGGGGATAGCTGTTGTTTTTTAGTTTACAATCTGTATGCAGGCCACCTCCTCTCGCTCTGATATTAGTATCTAGGAGTTATATCAGGTCCCAAATTGCTGGTAGTTCATTAGGTTAAACTCTTGACATTCCCGTCTTTCTGTTTATGAAATTCATGCCATGAGTTTTCATGCGAAAAGGTGCAAGTCTTTTGTCCAACGGAAAGGGTCATATCTAACTGTAGGCACAAAAGATAGGCCACGGGCTAGGACTTGCACCTGTTCCTCTGGCTCAGCTCCACAGCAGCTCCCTATCCTGGGGTGGGGGAGGGTACACTTCAACTTGAAAAAGTCCAACAGACCTCAAAACGCATTATTTCTTTTTAAATGTCCAATAATTAGATATTAGTCTTAAAAGGAATCTGTCAGCTTCTGGGCCCTACCTGAGGTGCTGACAGTGTGCTGTAGCTGGCAGCCCCCCAGTGAGCATGGTGCCTTCTTGTTAACTTTCCGTGCAGCGGATTATGTACAATCTTATGTCTCCTACTGTACTAAAGAGTCACAGAGCAGTTGTTCGTGCCACACTCTGGAACGCCTCCTTCTCCCTTTTCATGAATAATCAATGCTGCACGGCCTCCTGCTCGCTCAGCTGTCAGATTACAGATCAGTCCTCTGTAGGCAGTAGGCTGAAAGAAACACTCAGGTATAAACAAATCTCTTCTCCCTAATGTGTTGGAGCTGTGGTCTAGGTTAACTCACCTGTCTAGAGAGCTGCCAGCAGTTCATTCTCTGGTTCGAATCCACTGGTGGAAATTAAATAGATGTCTTTTTTTTTCTCTCATTATTGTATCATTTTTAAGGCTATGTTCACACACAGTATCCTTGCTCAGTACTTTGGTCAGTATTTTGCAACCAAAACCAATAGTGGATTGAGAACACAGAAAGGCTGTTCTCACACTGTTGAAAGTGAGCGGATGGCCGTCATTTAATATTAGACGTTGTTTTAAAATAACAGTAATTATTTGCTATTAAATGGCAGCCATCCACTCAACATTAACAGTGTGAGAACATAGCCTTTCTGTGTTTTCAATCCACTTTCGGTTTTGGTTGCAAAATACTGACCAAAATACTGAGCAAAAATACTGTGTATGAACATAGCCTTAAAAATGATACAATAATGAGAAAAAAAAGATATCTATTTAATTTCCACCAGTGGATTTGAACCAGAGAATGAACTGCTGACAAGTCTCTAGACAGGTGAGTTACCCTTAGACCACAGCTCCAACACTAGGGATGGTCCAAACCCTCCGAACGCTCCGCATCAGATTCCTGCTGTCTGCCCGCTCCATGGAGCGGGCGGATACAGCGGGAGAACCGCCTGAAAAACTGCACGGAGCGGGCAGACAGCGGGAATCATTACCGAGAGTTCGGGTTCGTACGAACCCAAACCGAACTCTGTTCGGACCATCCCTATCCAACACATTAGGCAAAAGAGATTCAATTATACCTGAGTGTTTTTTTCAGACATAAACTGCCTACAGAGGACTGATCTGCAATCTAACAGCTGAGTGAGCAGGAGGCCGGGCAACATTGATTATTCATAAAGAGGGAGGAGGATGCATGCCAGAGTGTGGCACCAACAACTGCTCAGTGACTCTTTGGTACAGTAGGAGACATAAGATTATACATAATCCGCTGCATGGAAAATTACCAAAAAGGCACCATGCTCACTGGGGGCTGCCAGCTACACTACACTGTCAGAACCTCAGGTAGGGCCCAGGAGCTGACAGATTCCCTTTAACTATGATTAGTATAGTGATATAGTGATACAGTATATACAGTAAAGTGATATACCTGATCTCTCTTTGAATGGTGTTATACCCTTTTGTATAGAGCTATAAGATGGAATTCATTATAAACACAATACTTTAAAGGGTCCATTCAAACGTATGCTTATTTCACTGCAAGTAGCATCAAAAACATGTACAGCTGAGAGCACTGTACCTTTAAAAGAAAAACAATACTATTTTACTTTTATACTGGACCATAGGCTGCACTGCATTCCCTGGCATTGTAAGGTGATGCCATTGAGTTACAATGAAGATGGCATGTGGATTTAAGTCACTAAATGCATTGCTGTCCCCACATATGCTCTCATACCTGCCAGTATTCACATAACTAGTTATTTCTAGTTATATTTGGAAACACAAACAGTCTTCATAACAACAAATAAAACAGATGTAGTGATTCCAAGCACCAGATGCAATTATCAGACACCCACGAAGTTGAGGGGGAACAGAGCATTAACAGTCAAGCTCAACTAGAATTTAGTGGTAAATATTTCCCTTCATTCATTAGCAAACTGCTTTGGAAATGAGTTTATCTTTTTTGTTTTACTGGAGAGATTTCACAGATTTGGATTAGCAAACTTTTTAGAGGCCAAGTTCCCATATGGTGTTTTGCTGAATTCTTTTCCATTGTCCTTTTTTCCAGTAGTAAAACTGCAGCTTTCGGATTTTATAGGTATGTGTATAAAGTTTTTTCCAAACAGAAAAATTGTAACCAAGTTCAACTGTGAAAATTCTGGATTCTTTGTGGTTCGACTGAACCAAAAGTCTGGGTGTACATTATTACTTCTAACATACATACTGTAAATTATGGGTACAATACATCTAACTGAAGGTCCTTAATATTTTTAATTAATCAGTAATATAACTTTATTTTAAAAATGTTTTAATTTTTGTGTTTACCCCGAAGAATGATGTGGAAGCATTCCTTATAATTTGTGAAAGAGCCAGAGAGTGGACAATTGGGTAGTGTAAGTAGCTGATTAAAGGGGTTGTCCGGCGATAAAAAATTATTCACAGAATAACACACATTACAAAGTTATACAACTTTGTAATGTATGTTATGTCTGTGAATGGCCCCCTTCCCCGTGTCCCACCACCCCCACCCGTGTACCCGGAAGTGTGGTGCGCTATACATTACCTGTCACGTGCCGACCACGGCCTCCGATCCTCAGCAGTGACGTCTTCTTCGGGAGGCCAGCGGATCTTCCCGAGTGCCGGCCGCCCTCTGCAGTGTCATCCGAAGCTCAGCCGCGATTGGCTGAGCATAACTGTGCTCAGCCAATCGCGGCTGAGCGGCTGATGACACGGCCACGTCATCAGCTGCTCAGCCGCGATTGGCTGAGCACAGTTATGCTCAGCCAATCGCGGCTGAGCTTCGGATGACGCTGCAGAGGGCGGCCGGCACTCGGGAAGATCCGCTGGTCTCCCGAAGAAGACGTCACTGCTGACGATCGGAGACCGTGGACGACACGAGATGCGGTGAGTATAATGCACCACACTTCCGGGTCTAGCGTGGGTGGGGGGAAACACGGGGAAGGGGGCCATTCACAGACATAACATACATTACAAAGTTGTATAACTTTGTAATGTGTGTTATTCTGTGAATAATTTTTTATCGCCGGACAACCCCTTTAAGTGTTTGATGGGAGATATGTATCACTGAGGCTTCTGGTCTCAGTTATGTAAGAAAATGGTGGCAAAGGTAATGGCTCAATTTGATAGACATAGACAGTTTTATTAAGAGAACTGCAGGTAATGCCTCATCCTTTTGGAAGGGCTTTTGCGTTGCCTATTATGATAGCCAGTGAGAATTGGGAGTAAACTGACTAGTTGAAGGCTAGTCTTCTTATAAATGGTTTTAACAATGGATTTTATATTCCTGAGTTTACTGGTACTGAATGTGCCTTGGGTTTGCGTAAAAAAAAAAAAGGAACCGACTACTTTTTGTTTCAGGTAAAAAGTTCTAGATTTTTGGGTGGGGAAGTTTTACACAATTTGGATGACACCTTGTCTATTGGGAGAAGTGAATCCACTCAGTTGGGACTCTATACGGGTAATGTTAGTACAGATTGCGTGTATACAGCATTAGGTCTCACATTGTTTTGTATTGGTTATTATATTTGCACTAGGCACTTTAATCTCATTAGGTGAGAATGTGATGCCCTACATGCAATAGCCAGTATTTTTATAAGCAGCTATACAGTATTTATTATAAGTTGTTCACAAATTTTGCTGCTCTATGTTTATACATTGTTTGTCCCACGTCACTGAGGATTTTTGGCCAACCATGTTACTAAAATGGTGTCTGACATCTTTTTTTCAGAAATGGCTGAATGTTAAGCCACTAATTCATGGTTTGAGGTGAAGCAGATTCTTAAAGATTATCGCAGGTGTTTCTCCCACCTGCATGGGCAATGTCTTATACTTATAACTTGTTGCAATGGATTTTGTTGTGTTGTTCCCAAATTTGCTGATCTTAATGTACGACTGTGTTATTCAGGACAGGGGCAGGCAACTGAGGCAGCCAACATGGAACTGGGAAGATGGTGTTCTGACCATTCTAGGTTACTTGTTCTACCTTTGTTTATTATCTATTTCAGGTCCAGTAAGGTAGTGTGCATCATTGGACATCCCTGGGCACATAAATCAGGGAATTTCGGTCTGGATCCATGCAAGTGATGTGGAGAGGCATAGGTGGGCTCTGTGTCAAATTGGATACCGCTTGGGGTTTGCTTCCAGGTTGGTTGTCTCCTGTTATCATTGTCATCCACATTGGTAGTAATAACGTGAAGAGAGTGAAGACAATCCTGCTTTTGGCAGACCTTAAGTTCAGTTAAGTTCTGTTTTCCCTCAAGTCATTTTTTGTTTCTAATGGTCCTTTTACACGGAGCGATAATTCGCCCAATCGAACGATTAACAATTTCAAAGTAACAATTTGTTTTTTATAACGATTAGCATTTAGAAAGAACAATATATTGTTTGAAAAAATCATTATTGCGATCGTTTTAAGATCACTTAAGCCCATCTCACACATAGGGTGAATCGGTGAAAGACTGTTTAGACAAAGTGAACTAATTTTGAGTGAATGACCAACGATGATTTGAGAACATGTTGAAAGACCAAGATGAACTGTTTCTCACTCATCACTTGATCGTTCGCTGTGTTTACACAAGCCGATTATCGCTCAAATGCAATTGTTATTGTGAAAATGCGAACGATAATCGATCTCTGTAAAAGGATCATTTGTGTCATGATCGTGCATGATAAGGCCTAAGGTGAAGGTTCAACCTCTGCACCAAAGATTACACTTTTTATCTTGCATTCTGTTTTTCTGGTCCCCTGACCCCTTTTGCCTGTTTTGTTACCATTCTTTGTCTTTTAGATTCTGTACCTTGGTTTGTCCACAGTTTTTCGTGCTACTCTCTCTGGACTTCGTTCTCCATTTGCCTTGTTTCTATTTCTGGCTTTCGTATGTTGCTCGCCTGGCATTTAACTCTGCCCCTTTGACCTATCTATTCTGTGTTCTGTCTTTTGCCTGTGTTGCAATTATTTTAGAGCAGGGACTGTCGTTAAGTTGTGGATGGTCATTTAGGACCTGCTCTGCAAGTAGGTAGGGGCAGCTTTAAGGGGTGCTAACCGTAGGGCCCACTTGTCCTGTATCTTTTTGTCCCCCAGGGCCCTGACATGGACCCCAGGGCCCTGACATGGCCCAGCTATGGACTCCTCACAGGAGTTATTCCATTTTGAGGGTCTTGCTACCCTTTTCTGAGCTAGTCTGGCAAGTCAAGCTATTGGCCCAGCAGCAGCAATCTGCTTCTACTCCCGCTTCCCCAGTGGTCACTCTCAAGGAGCCTGACAGGTGTTTAGGGGACCAGAACACATTTTTGTCATTTAAAGAGGCTTGGGTCGCTCATCCCACTCCTACCTCCCTTGAACAGACTATTTCTCTGGAAATTTTTATTGATCGCATGCTCAAGGATCATAAAAAAATAGATCAGGTTAAGACCACTCCTCTGTCATTTATGTCCCTGCCTCTGTCTCCTCTGAGCCTCCACCTACTTTTTCTCGTCCTCTAATCACCCTGGAGGAACCTTCAGAACTGGGACAAGTTAAAAACTCCCTGGCACGTAAAGAGCACTGTAGGATTGACCTCTGCCTCTACTGTGTTAATAGTGGACACTATCAGCTACTGTACCAAATGTCCCCCGAGGCCAGATCATCACTGTCCAGATAACTACCAGGAGAGACATCTGGGCACACAGGTATGTGTGGGTGGAGTTAACGTGCACTGTCCCGCTGATGATGCTGTATCTGTGAATTCATGTGGAAGTTGGCTCTGTGTCTGATACTGATTTTAAGGGTGATGAAAGGTCTGTCAGGAAACCATCGGTCCATCAACTGGATTCTGAAGTTCTTCCAGGAATGGATCCAGCTTTTTCCGGCATCCTGGGAGGAGTTGCAGGGAGCGGAGCAGCACTGAAAGGCCGGGGCTTGATAAGCAGATTGCTGATCAAACAAAGCACTTTGCTTCATTTAGATGAGCAATTCACTCATTTCTAATAGAGGAAGAGTTTTTAATGTCATTCAGAGCCTTTTTACATTTTTTTCTACATCTACAAAACATTTGGTATATTAACCCCTTAAGGACAGAGCCTGAAATGGCCTTAATGACAGAGACAAATTTTATGAATATGACCAGTGTCACTTTATTCATTAATAACTTCGGGATGCTTTTACCTATCCGGCTGATTCTGAGATTGTTTTCTCGTGACATATTGTACTTTACATTTCTGGTAAATTGGAGTCGATAATCATAACAAATCTTTATGAAAAAAACCCAAATAATGTGAAAAAATGTGAAAAACTGCATTTTTCCAACTTTGAAACTTTTTTGCGTATACAGAAAGTGGTTATACCACATAAATTATATATTAAATAGCATTAGCAACATGTCTACTTTATGTTGGCGGCATTTATTAAACGATCTTTAATTTTTTTTAGACAATAGGAAGCTTAAAACATTAGCAGCAAATTTCCAAATTTTCAGTAAAATTTCAAAATCAGATATTTTTAGGGACCTGTTCAGGTTCAAAGTGTATTTGAGGGGCCTGTATGTTAGAAAGCCCCACAAAGCACCCCATTTCAGAAACTGCACCCCCCACACTCTGCAAAAGCATATCCAGAAAGTGTTTTAACCCTTTAGGGGAGTCACAGAAATAAAAGCTAAGTGTGTAAGAAATTTGAAAATTTTAATTTTCTGTGCAGAGATTTTATTGTAATCCAATATTTTTCATAATTATAAACCTATTACCAGAGAAATGCACCCTAATAATTATTGCCCCGTTTCTGCAGTTTACAGAAATACCCCATATGTGGCCCTATTGCGCTATTTGACGCAACCACAAGCCTCAGATACAAAGGAGCGCCTAGTGAATTTCAACGCCTCCGTTATATTTGGTCATTTCTGACTGTACCACTTCAGGTTGGCAGAGGCTCTGGGGTGCCAAAACCTAAAAAACACCCCTAAAGGGACACCATTTAGAAAACTAGACCCCTCAAGGAATGTAACAAGGGGTGCGGTGAGCATTTGGACCCCACAGGTGCTTCACAGATTTTCCGAACAATATGGCGTGAAAAAAGAAAAATTTATTTTTTACACTAAACCGTTGTTCTAGCCTTCAATTTTTCATTTTCTTAAAGGGATAAGAGGAAAAAAAAGACACAAAATGTGTAGCGCAGTTTCTCCCGAGTACGGAAATACCCCACATGTGGCGATAAAGTGCCAAGGGGGCGCAGGACGAGCCTCCAAAGGGAAGGAGCACCAATTGGCTTTTGGAAGCTGAATTTCACTGGAAAGGATTTCAAGGGCCATGTCGCATTTACAGAGCCCTCGTGCTGCCAAGACACTGGAAACCCCCCACAAGTGATTCCATTCTGGAAACTACACCCCTCAAGGAATCTAACAAGGGGTTCAGTGAGCATATGGACCCCACTGGTGACGGGCACAAATGTGGAACAATGTGACGTGAAAGGGAAAAATTTCATTTTTTCACTTTCATGGCACAAATGTGCCCGTCATCAAGGGGTTCATATCCTCACTGCACCCCTTGTTAGATTCCCTGAGGGGTGTAGTTTCCAGAATGGGGTCACTTGTGGGGGGTTTCCAGTGTTTTGGCAGCACGAGGGCTCTGTAAATGCGACATGGCGTTCATCATCCATTCTAGCCAAATCCAACCTCCAAAATCCAAATGGCGCTCCTTCCCTTCGGAGGCTTGCCCTGCGCCCACATGGCGCTTTATGTCCACATGTGGGGTATTTACGGACTCGGGGGAAATTGCTCTACACATATTGTGTGTTTTTTTTCTCTTTTAACCCCTTGTGAAAATGATAAATTCAAGGCTAAACCAACATTATAGTGTAAAAAATGTAATATTTCATTTTCACGCCACATTGTTCCACATTTGTGTCCGTCACCAGTGGGGTCCATATGCTCACTACACCCCTTGTTACATTCCTTGAGGGGTGCAGTTTCCATAATGGGGTCACTTGTGGGGGGTTCAACTGTCTTGGCAACACAGAGGCCTTTTGAATGCAACATGGCCCCTCAAAATCCATTCCATCCAAATCCAGCCTTCAAAAACGAAATGGCGCTCCTTCCCTTCGGAGGCTTGCCCTGCGCCCACATGGCGCTTTATGTCCACATGTGGGGTATTTACGGACTCGGGGGAAATTGCTCTACACATATTGTGTGTTTTTTTCTCTTTTAACCCCTTGTGAAAATGATAAATTCAAGGCTAAACCAACATTATAGTGTAAAAAATGTAATATTTCATTTTCACGCCACATTGTTCCACATTTGTGCCCGTCACCAGTGGGGTCCATATGCTCACTACACCCCTTGTTACATTCCTTGAGGGGTGTAGTTTCCATAATGGGGTCACTTGTGGGGGGGTTCAACTGTCTTGGCAACACAGAGGCCTTTTGAATGCAACATGGCCCCTTAAAATCCATTCCATCCAAATCCAGCCTTCAAAAACCAAATGGCGCTCCTTCCCTTCGGAGGCTTACCCTGCAACCGCATGGCGCTTTATGTCCACATGTGGGGTATTTCCGTACTCAGGGGAAATTGCTCTACACATTTAGTGTTTTTTTTTATCTTTTAGCCCCTTGTGAAAATGAAAAAATCATGACAAGATTAAAGATTTAGAGTAAAAATTTTACAAAAATTACACTAAATGTTGGTCTAGCCTTGATTTTTTCCATTTCCACAAGGGGTTAAAAAAGAAAATGAACACAAAACGTGTAGGGTAGTGTCCCCTGAGTACGAAAATACCCCACATGTGGACATAATGTGCCATATGGGCACAGGGCAAGCCACCAAAGGGACAGAGCGCCATTTAGAGGCTGGAATGGAGGATGGAGGCCATGTCGCAATTACAAAGCTCCTGTGCTGCCAGGTCAGTAGAAACCCCCGACAAGTGACCCCATTCTGGAAACTACACCCCATAAGGAATCTAACAAGGGGTGCAGTGAGCATATGGACCCCACTGGTGACAGGCACTTACGTAAAACATGTGCCGAGAAAATAAAAAATACCATTTTTTTCATTTTCACGTCCCAAATGTGGCCGTCACCAGGGGGCCATATCCCCGCTGCCCCCCTTGTTAGATTCCTTATGGGGTGTAGTTTCCAGAATGGGGTCACTTGTGGGGGGTTTCTACTGTCCTGGCAGCACAGAGGCTTTGTAATTGCATCATGGCATCCTCTAATGGGAATGGCGGCCATACCTATTTAGCTGGGGAAAAGGGACAATTCTAATTTATTTGGGGGTATTAGGCCAATTATTAGTTTATAAGGTTGGAAATGACAGGTGTCCATCAAATTCAACCTGTGTTGATCTAGAGGAAGGCAAAAACCCTCGTAAGGCAGACGACAGTAGCCTCATCACAGGGGAAAAATTCCTCCCCGACTCCATAATGGCGATCAGAATAATCCCTGGACCAACGTGACCCCTGAAATAGGAATAAGGGACAGAATTTAGATAATGTAGAACTCCAGTGACGTGTGGTGCGCCTTGGAGCGATCCGGTATGCAGAGGCCGGGGGATCAGGACAGGTGGCACACTGGTAAATGTTGTCCTTCCTGATCCCCCTGTTACCCCACACTCTGCACTTCTTCTGGGGTCTCCCTTTCTCCAGTGTGGGGGACGTCACCTGGAAAATGTTGTCCTGGTGCGATACGGGGTCCCACATATCCAGAAGCGCTGGGTCCGCTCCATGGCTGCTAAATATTAGGGCGCTATTACTACTTCTGATATGTTCGGATCGTGCCGCAAGCTACAGGGCAGCGAGGGACCGGAAGAGGGGGCGCTGGTATAAAAGTTATCCCCGTACAGGTGGTGACCTTTATCCAGCAGTGGGAAGATCAGTTCCCGGACGACCTTCCCACTAACTCCGAGGATGGGGGGGGGGGGGGGGGGAGGGGGGCATCTGGGGCTGGATTCGGGTGTCCCTTCATACACTCTAAGGGTACGTGCACACTGCGGAATCGCGACAGATAACCCTTCGTGCATTCCACAGTTGGCACCTGCCGGCGGAGTGATGCAGGCGCGCGTCTCCGTCCGTGTCATAGACTCCATTCTATGCACGGGCGGATTCCGCTCTCCGTCCAACGTGTTCATTCTTTGGACGGACGACGGAAT
This sequence comes from Dendropsophus ebraccatus, assembly GCF_027789765.1. Lineage (NCBI taxonomy): Eukaryota > Metazoa > Chordata > Amphibia > Anura > Hylidae > Dendropsophus > Dendropsophus ebraccatus. Next base: position 146,712,198 of record NC_091456.1, read on the forward strand.
CCGCCCATGCATAACATGGAGTCTTTGACACGGGTGGAGACGCGCGCCCGCATCAGTCCGCCGGCGGGTGCCAGCTGCGGAATGCACAAAGGGTTATCCTTCGCCATTCCGCAGTGTGCACGTACCCCAAATCTGTAAGTGTACCCTGAGGTACTCTCACAGAGTTAGTAGAATTTCACTCCATACCGCCATCTCTTATTGGGACGGTACTGGCGGAAAAGACGTGTCTGGGGGGCAGCGTACGCTACGCTACCCCCAGACACGTCACTGGATGATGAGGATGAATGGAGGAAAGAAGGATCCCCCCATTCATCCTCACTGGCTGTTTCGGTGTCGGAGGCAACAATAGCGTATGCGTCCGATACCGAAAATACCCTGGGGGCCATCTTTATATGGGGACTAGTATATGGGGTATGTAGTGGTGTAGTGTCAAACTTTATTCAATGTAATGTAGTGTTTTTTACGTGTTTTTTTTACAGTAAGTATAAAAAAAAACCTACGCCAACAAAGGCGTTGCTGATAAATGCCGCACTTATGCGCGACACTTATAAGCAGACCGTGGCAGTAGATTACAGAAAAAAAACACCCTACGCCAAAAAGGAGGAGTTGCTGATTAGCAGCGCACTTTCGTGCGATGCTGATCAACACTCAGCGGCGATAGGGTGCGGAAAATAGAAAAAAAATAATTTGGAAAAAAAAAAAAAAATTTTTCTATATTCTGAATATCCCTGTAGCTGCTGATAAGTGTATTACACATATCAGCCGCTAGGGGGCAGCAGAGCGCAAAATCCGGAAATTGACGAGGCTGGAGCCGAAAATAGCCGAGAGAAGACGACGGGGACCGCCGGAAAGACCCGAAGACCGAACGTAATGACGGAGGACGCCGCGAACCCGGAAGACGCCGATCAGGAGCCCGGGACAGGTGAGTAATGTACAAATACCTGCTCAGGACCCCTCCGCTACCTAGCTGAGGGGTCCAGGGCAGGTATTTATTATTTTGTGGGACTCTGATCGCCGTGCCACCGGCCCGATCGCCGTGAACGGCCGGCCGGCCGTTCACGGCGATCGGGCCGGTGGCACGGCGATCAACATTACTTTTTACAGTAATGGCGGTCGGCGCCGTCCTCGGACAGCACCGACCGCCATTTTTTTTCCGGGTCATCGGGTCACCGATGACCCGGAAAGGTTCCGATCGCCACTATTGGCTGATCTGAATTGATTAGCCAATAGCGGCGATCGTAAGCACGGGGGGTGTTAACCACCCCCCGTGCCGTGAAGCTATGATGGCCTGCTATGATTTATAGCAGGCCATCTTCCCCGACCGCTGTGTGTGAACACGCAGCGATCGGGGAAACATCGGGCGTAAATTTACGCCCTGATGCGCTAAGTACCAGGGCGCGAGGGCGTAAGTTTACGCCCGATGTCGTTAAGGGGTTAAAAAAAAAATAAAATCTGTCAGCTTTACAAAACCTAACCCTGAAGCCACTTCTACACATTGGAAAAGCTGAACAGATGCAGTGAAAGCTGTACAGAACCAAATACCCAGGGTAGATGATGCCCTGTAGTAGTTGTGAAGGATCCTGTTTTGAAAGGAGCAACTCGTTCAAAAACTATTGCAGAAGCTAGAGACAGCCACAAAAGTGTAACAGTTAATAAACAGAGTTAAAAATAGCAAGTAAGAGACTCCAGGCTGTGAAAACTTACTTAGAACATCTGGAGAAAACAAAATTGTACCTCCAATTCCGATACAGAATATAATGTTTTGAAGGGTGAAAAGAAATTGCCAGAAGAACTGGACATTGATGGGGATTCTACAGCTGTCCAACAAGGAAGAAAATGCATAAGAAAAAGATTAATTACAAGGGAGAGGATGACCAGTTCATTGATCCAAAAGAAGTTTTCAAAGTGCATTTCTTCTATGAACTATTGTGCAATCTAGTCTGTAGAATAAAATGTTTTTCACACATTGGAGTACACAATGTCTTTGGGACACTTCATAAAATACCTTGAATTAAAGTTATGACAGAAGAAAAACTCTGCCCCCAATGTGTAAAGCTACAAAGAATGCTCACACATAAAAGTCAACATATTATTGCTGCAGCAGACCTATGTTCATGCATTCCTCTTCGACTCCAACCTGCTTTTGGGCTGGTGGGAATACACAGTAATGCTCAAAGAGGACCTGGTCAGCTATCACCTGTACACAACATTCTGGGGATGGTTTATTGATGAGGTGTCCATTATATGGCCAGGAAATAAATAATTATTTCAGAACTTTGTGAAAGCGCTAAAATTCAACAACATATGGTTAAAATTTACCTAGTAAATAAATAAAAATATGCTTTTTCTATATCATTAACATGTTCATTCTTCAGCGCGAACAAAGCAGGAGCACGCGCCTCCCATAGACTCCCATTATGAGAGGGAGGCATTCCGCGGCGGAATTCCACTAGTTTTGCTCAGTGGGAACGAAGCCGTAGGGAAATGAATAATTCACTCATAGACACACAGATCTAAGATGCCATTTACATTTAATAATACACTTTAAGAAACTTTGGAGACGTGGAGCACCCTTTATTGGAAAAACCCACATATGGAGATGTGAGACCTATGTCATGCACAGCTTTAGTTATGTACAGCCCTACAATGCTATACATAAAATTTTTTTAAATTGGCATTTTGAAATATATATATATAGTATTTTTGGCACTTTATAATTGATTTTTTGTTTGAACGTGTGCTGGCCATTTCTATATTATCAAGTTAAAAATAATAAAAACTAATTTTTGGAGGCCGGCAGTTTTTCTAACATGGAGGTCTCTATAATAATGCATGCATTTCCCAGGCGTACTTACTACACCAGGGAAAAAAAAGACCTCAAAAAGGTGCAGTTTCTGCTCCTGGAGAAGCATTAGGAAACCAAGCTTCTAAATTAGTGAAGGCTTTAGTGCCTACTACACTTCTGTTAATATGAAATAAATTAATTTTCTTATTTCATTTAATTTAATATTTTGTGTTTATTAATTTTTCAACAATAAAGTATGACAGTCATAAAAAAACAACCTTTATACTACGTAGATATTTATTTTTTCAAATAACTTCCATTTTCCTACTTGACATTCCAAAAATTTACATTACATGGCCTAGATAAATATATTGATATGTGAACTTTATGCTCCAGCACTCTTTTAAATCCGTGCCTGAACTGTCAAGTGAAATTATTCTCTTAGACTGTTTTCATGACTATGAACTCCCATAAATTATTTCTATTTTTTTACCATTTGTACCAAACTGTACCTCAACATTACACTATGGTCCATATTACAATTTTGTTCTGACCTCTTACACCACCTGACAATACTTCTAGAAATACTGATGCTATTTTGGGTACTAGTGATACTTTATGTTCCTTGATATATTCTGAAGGTCATTGGTTGTTTTGTGCACCTAGCAGCTCCTATCTCCTAGCCAGGTAGGGGCCTGTTACATGGCCGCGTCATCAGCCGCTCAGCCGCGATTGGCTGAGCAGTTATGCTCAGCCAATCGCGGCTGAGCTTCGGATGACACTGCAGAGGGCGGCCGGCACTCGGGAAGATCCGCCTGCCTCCCGAAGAAGACGTCACTGCTGAGGATCGGAGACCGTGGTCGGCACGTGACAGGTATGTATAGCGCACCACACTTCCGGGTACACGGGTAGGGGTGGTGGGACACGGGGAAGGGGGCCATTCACAGACATAACATACATTACAAAGTTGTATAACTTTGTAATGTGTGTTATTCTGTGAATAATTTTTTATCGCCGGACAACCCCTTTAAGTTAAAAATAATGTATAGCTAAGAGAAACAGTCAGAAGGAAGTCACTAGGTGGGACATTTACTAAGAAGTATAATAAGTGCAACTATTCTAATGGGGATTGGTGTGTATTTTGTTCTAATATGTTGTGACTGATTCATTAAGAACATGTAGCACTGCCATAGTAAATGCATCAAAATAAAAAGGCGCAACTATGAAAAAATGGCAGTTTTATTCACCTGGTTCTGACCAGACTTAAGCTTGCGCCTGCTTATGCAACTTTTTAAAAAGTTGCAAATGATAAATTGGGCGCTAATCCTGGATTATGAGATTTTTGGGTGAATACTTAAAACAGGCAGATTAAAAAAAATATTCACCTGTCGAATACTGGTTCATAAACAGAACTTAAAAGGAACCTGTCACCCCCCCGTGCCGGGGTGACAGGCTCCCGACCCCCCGTTAGAGCCCCCTATACTCACCTAATCCCGCCGGGTCCCGCTTCTGGATCCGGTCGGGTGATGAAGATCTCAGCCGCTGCAGCCCGGCGCGCGCGCTGAGAGATGAGTCCAACGCTCATAGAGAATGACGGAGCGCTGGACTCTCCTGTCATTCTCTATGGGTGTTGGACTCATCTCTCAGCGCGCGCGACGGGCTGCAGCGGCTGAGATCTTCATCACCCGACCGGATCCAGAAGCGGGACCCGGCGGGATTAGGTGAGTATAGGGGGCTCTAACGGGGGGTCGGGAGCCTGTCACCCCGGCACGGGGGGTGACAGGTTCCCTTTAAGACCAAAAATGGGTGAAAAATGCAATTATTCACCAAAAATTAGGCGGAAACCCCTTGATAAATGTCCCCCTAGGTGACTATGTTTAGGTCTCTTAAATGAATGTGACCCGCCGCAGTATGCCACGGTATACAGTACATCACCATCTTTCTTTTTATCGGATGTCAAAGATATTAGTGATGTACTGCATAAAGGTGTATCCTAGAGAACAGGGTCACACGACAGCCCAAGAGATACCACAACCAACAGCCCACCCAATGTATTTCTCACTACTGGGATCGCAGCAGGTGACTTGCCACATTCACTGTCATTAGGGCCCTAGTATTGGGACAATTATCGTGTTATATCGTTCAATATATGTAACATGGAGAACGATTGTTAAAAACCGCTTTGTCTTATAGGACCCTTAGTTGCACTCTCCTATAATGGTCGTTTTGCCCTAGAATTCTACCCTACAGGCCTGCGGCACGGAGCTGTGTGGTATCTGGCAGCTTGTGCTGTTAGCTGCTCTCATGAAGGACCCAGCACAGTATCACCAGTGCAGTCTGTTTATAACATAAGCTGTTGCTTAGTACAGCCCTGTCATGGCGGCCCGCAGGTTTCCCCGCCACCAGTCCCAGCACAGCTCTCACTACTGCTCTGCCTCTGACTTTTACTTTTTTTCCCGCATTATATAAAATAATATCGAGCCGAGGCGTCTCCACACCTCCAGCAGGTTCCTTATACACTGCACTAATGTCTAACACTAAGGTTTACCACACGGAATATTTCCGCGCCAACCCTACATAACCTCCCCTCAGCCTGACCTTGACTACTCTACTTCACTACACTCACTCGCGCACGTAGCGCCAGAGCGGAAGTGAGCGCGCGGATCTCTGGGAGTTGTAGTTTTCTGCCCTTCGGCTACTTTACTAATACCCAATGAGAGAGACCGTTAAAAACTACAATTCCCAGAATGCTTTATACCACAGCCCGTCTAGCGGTTCCGGCTCCTCCCTCTAGCTCCGGCGGAAGTGTAGAAGATTTCTGGAGGTTACACTCGGTGTGTAGTCTCTCCTTGTCTGCCATCATGTTCGGTCAGGCCGTGCGCAGGTTCACCACCTCAGTGGTCCGCCGCAGCCACTATGAGGAGGGCCCTGGCAAGGTACGTGACCGGAGAGCGGTATAGGCTGTGGTAATGGGGAAGTGTGCAGTGCGGCCTAGGTGGGAGCCTCAGTCTCTATGGCAGCACGCCATGCTATGGTACAAGTGATGATAGCATATAAGTATGAGGGACCTGTGATCCTGTAAACGCTTTCTGATGTACCATGTGACCAGCCCGACCGTGTGCACAGGCCCCTACTCGTCTACATGTGGTAGAAGACGCGTGCGTGCCCCTTGCAGTCACCAGGCAGAGGTGAGGACTCATCCAATGGGCAGTGTTCTCCAGCCTGTGGCCCTCCAGCTGGCAAGGCATGATGGGATTGTAGTAATGTAACAGCTGTAGGGCCTCAGGGTACATTGCCATAGGGTACATTGCCATAGGGATGTGATGTTATAGGACAGCGCCCCCTGCAGGCTGCAGTGATGCTGTATTACATGTCTCTGATTAGAGAGCGCAGCCTCCTATCATTGATCACAATGAATGTTTAGCTTATTAAACCATTACCTGAGAGCTCACCTGGACTGGAACCAGTATAAGCATCACCTAGCACCATGATGGCGAGGACATCAAGGCGATGCATTCCATGAAGAGATATAGTCTATGGATGATGGAGACCACCTTGACATCCTTCATAACTATATGGTGGAGGTGTACATCAGAGTCCCCCAGTAGATTTCAGAAAAGCATGGTGTGAACAGGATAGTGAGTTGTTGCCATGTTTCACCATTTAGCTTAGGACCGTGCATAGAAGATGGCATACTTTAGGTTACTGTCTTGCTTGTCACTACCAACAGACCCTAATACAGCGAGGTCATATGAGGGCCACCATGTCTGCCATGTAGCAATCCAAGTGAGCCACCAAAATTGTCCTGCAACTGGCCCTAGTAGCTACACAAGCATACACACATGGCATAGGTGCTGCAGGTTTTCTCTAGAGCATCAACAGCAGAAGATCCACACCAAATTGTGGGGGGATTCTGCTGTACACTTTTAGCTACATTTTGTGGCCTAAACTATAGTAAACCTGTTGCAGTACAGGAAGCCAGTCCCCACTCGTGTAGCACAAATAGAAAAAGACTACTGATGTTTCTACCTGCCATTTTCTCATGACTACCTTTTTTTTTCCCCCTCTAGAACCTTCCATTCTCTGTAGAGAACAAGTGGAGACTCCTAGCAATGATGACCGTTTTCTTTGGTAGTGGATTCACCTTCCCCTTTATCATTGTCAGACATCAGCTGTTGAAAAAGTAGTGGATGATGAAGAAAATGGAAAGGTATGTGTCTTACCCCATGTAATGGTGGACAATTGTCATTTACTTTACAGCTTCAGTCCAGCTTGTCACAAGTGCTTGGCCATGCTATTCAGAGCATGCTGCACTTGCCTAGTACTGCCAAGTGCTGACCTTTTATAACATGGCAATCTGCGAGTCTTGTTAAGGGTGCGTTCACACCTACTGGATCTGCAGCAGATTTGATGCTGTGTTCAGTTATTTAAATGAAATCTGCTGCAGGAAATCTGCTGCAGATCCTGTAGGTGTGAACGCACCCTAAATGTTTTAGCACAATGTCATTGGCTTCTCAGTTGCAGTACTATAAGTTATGGGAGGGGGGCCTTTTTTTGTTTGTTTATGAAACGCCATATCATGGTAATTAGGGATTAATGTGAGATGTTGGTTACGAGGGAGCACGATATAAACTGCGTGATCCTAGCCTCAATGGAATAAATAGTGCAGCATCACAGTGATACCTATGGTTTTACATATGTGGCACTGGCATGGATTGAAATGGATATGCCATGTTGCTGCTTTTGTTTAACCCAATGCCTCTGTCTACTTCCCCTGATGACATGCGCTCTCTGCTCTACCTATAATGTTCCAGATACACTGCGGCCTGCATTGTGTATGGAACATCAGTAGGGCAGTGCATATTCTGGATGAGGGTAAGTTATCAAAGGGGGGAAGATGGGAATTCTGGCACTGTACAATGAATGCCCTTATTTTATTTTTACATTGCTAGCAGACTAAAATGTACTTGTTAAAGCGTAACTGTCATGTTTTTTTTTTATTGCAGAAATCAGTAGTATAAGCGATTTTAAGAAACTCTTTAATAGGTTTTATCAGCCAAAAAAGCCTCCTTCTGTACTCAAGAAGCAATTTCCCAGCCTCCCCCCTGACTTCTTATCTGTGCATTATCAGGCAAACACGTCTTCATTACAGAGAAGCCAGTGAAGACTGGTTCTGCTCTCTCCTATGAAGGGGGGAGGGGCTGAGGGAGATGAGGGAGCAGGAAGAGGTGACATGAAGGTCAGCTGTTTGTAGACTCTCTGGGCACCTAAACCGCAGGATTCTGCGGTCAGAAAGCTCAGTGCTTATCTATGAACTTACTGAGAGAAGATTGCAGGGTGTTGTGCTTTGCAGATCCTCCGTGCTCAGTCACTCCTAACAGCCCCTCCCCTCTCCATAGCCACATAATGGAGACAGAAATCCTGCTTCATTTGATGTGAGGGGGGAGGCTGGGTGATTGCTTTTTCAGTACAGAAGGAAACTTTTTTAGTACATAAAACCACAGAGTTTCTTAAAATCGCTTTACTGTTGATTATTTAATGTTTTCAGAAAAATGGCCCTGAAATGACAGTTACACTTTAACTAAGGCTCCATTAACACAGATTATCTGACAATGATTTGAAGCCAAAGCCAGGAATGGATTTGAAAAGAGGAGAAATCTCAGGCTTTCCTTTATAACCTGATCTGTTTTGTAGTCTATTTCTGGCTTTGGCTTCAAATCTTTGGCAGATTATCTCTCTGAGTAAATGGACCCTATCTCATTATAAGGGCTTTAAAATGTTGGGCTCAAGAAAAGACATTGGTGCACGTGATGAAAAGTATCAGTATGAGAATTCATGATACTGTAAACGCTTTCTGATGCACAGACAATTTTATTTGGTATGTGTAGTTTGGAAAAGAATTTATACTTCCTTCCTAATGCCAGATATATTTTTTTTTTCTCATTTCAGGTGCAGTGGACCGTCTATGAAGCAAATCTATAATATTTCCACCATGCCAGTCATGGTTTGTAAATAAACATATGACATAATACTCAGCTCTTGTTTCATTTATTGATTTATGCACTTAGATGGGGCTAGGATCGTGGGCTAGATCCCTGGGATTAGGTATACTCTAGCAATGACTCAAAGTTTATGTATTTTCAGAATTCAATAAAAACATTAAAAAACACTTTGCTGTCATGCAACAGGTTGCCAGAATGCGCCACAAACAAAAAGTACCACCCCTTAATGTCACATGATGGGTACATATGTCTTTGTGGCATTAAGGACTTATGGATTGGCCTCAGGAGCTAGGTCCACTCCATACCCGGCATATGCTGGCTGCTATGGGCAGCTGTCCATCAGATTCATATACGTGGTTTGATTTTGTGCTGGGTCACTTCTTGGAATAAACTTTCTTTGACCCCTGCTACATACTTCCTTGGCGTGCAGTAGTCACAACTTGTCATTCTGAGGTGGCGTTGCCCATACCCAAGTGGGGAGTAAGCTTTTGGACATTAATGCCACAAACATTGTGGAGTGAATCTAGTTACTGGTGTGGTTTTAATTTAGTGGTGTATAATATAGCAACATTTACAATAGTGCCAGGACCCAAGGTTTGCCAATAATCATTGCCCACAGCTCACGCTTCTGCTAGCTTTTATTTCTGTTGTGCATTTTGGTGGTGCCACCTTTCTCAGGTAAGCGACATAGATGCCTCTGGCTAACCACATCATGTAAACTGGTGGTGTCTTAACTTATGGCCTTCCAGCTATTGCAAAACTACAATTCCTATCATGCTTGGACAGCCAAAGCTTTGCCTGCCAAGACGCATGTAGTGAGAATGCGATCTGGGTCTCCTTTCCATGCTTGACTATGCAGATTACTGGTGAATATTTTAATGAGCTGTTATGGGGTGTATGTTGTGCTTTAATAACAAAGAAAAAATAAAGCAAGTGTAAAAAAAAATAATTATTAAAAAGGTTCCTAATAGAAAGTGCCCACCTCTTTAATCAGACCTGGTCCAGTTTCACACATCCTGTATAACACGCATGTATTTTCCATGGGTGGAAGTTGCGTTTGCATTAAAGGGGCCTTAACCGCTTAACCCCTTCCACGAAGTCCCGTACCCTGTCTTGCCGCTGTGAAAGGCATTTCAGCGGGGAATTGGTGGTGTTCACCAGTTGGGGTGACAGGTCTCCTTTAACACATTCCTGTCACATACAACATATATTTTATTATTGGTGCTATAGCATTGTCATACACTATACAATGTACAAATACACTCATGGTCCACTTTATTAGGTACACCTATCCAACTACACGTTACCACTTAATTTCTAATCAGCCAATCACATGGCAGCAACTCAGTGCATTTAGGCATGTAGACATGGTCAAGACAATTTCCTGCAGTTCAAACCGAGTATCAGTATGGGGAAGAAAGGTGATTTGAGTGCCTGGTTGTTGGTGCCAGAAGGGCTGGTCTGAGTATTTCAGAAACTGCTGATCCACTGGGATTTTCACGCACAACCATCTCTAGGGTTTACAGAGAATGATCCGAAAAAGAAAAAACATCCAGTGAGCGGCAGTTCTGTGGGCGGAAATGTCTTGTTGATGCCAGAGGTCAGAGGAGAATGGGCAGACTGGTTCGAGCTGAGAGAAAGGCAACAATGACTTAAAATAGCCAACCGTTACAACCAAGGTAGGCAGAAGAGCATCTCTGAACACACAGTACGTCGAACTTTGAGGCAGATGGGCTACAGCAGCTGTTTATGGCTTTGGCAGATAATCTGTCAGATAATCTCTGTGTAAATGGACCCTTAAGGGTGATAATATGATGCAGTTACTGCACGCACGCAGGAACCCTCGTGGTGGTCTTGTAAGTCAATAGGTCAATTTCACATGGGTGTATGATGAAAGGCCTGTTGTTTTAAGCCATCGGTTCTGGGGTCAGGCCGATACCAGGGCCATAGTAAGCCGACCTATAAGCAGCCAAAGCACCAGCCTACCAGTTTCCAAATCTGTCTCTGCATGCGTACATGACAATACATAACTATATATCCATACAATTTTGGACACCACTAGCAAAAAGCAGGATAGAAGATAAATATCCAGTTACTAATCCCCTTAAATGACTAGAATTGTGAATCCAAGTCATCCATTCCTTAAAGGAGTTATCCAGCTAAAGCTTTGGCTGTCCTGGCATGATGGGAATGGAAGTTTTGCAATAATTTGAGGAGCAGCAGTTCTATATCAGAGATGTCAAACTCAAGCCCTCCAGGAGTTGCAAAACTACAAATCCCATCATGACTTGACAGCCAAAGCTTTAGCGGTGATCTATATAGTGCCACTCAACTCAATGTCTATGGCTGATTAAACAGTCAAGCAGTGTACTCTACCATCTTTATTAGAGATGAGCGAAGCTGGAGCATGCTCATCGAAATTGGACAGTAGAAGATTGGAAAAACGTTGCCTGGTCTGATGAGTCTCGATTTCTGCTGCGACATTCGGATGGTAGGGTCAGAATTTGGCGTCAACAACATGAAAGCATGGATCCATCCTGCCTTGTATCAACGGTTCAGGCTGGTGGTGGTGGTGTCATGGTGTGGGGAATATTTTCTTGCCACTCTTTGGGCCCCTTGGTACCAATTGAGCATCGTTGCAACGCCACAGCCTACCTGAGTATTATTGCTGACCATGTCCATCCCTTTATGACCACAATGTACCCAACATCTGATGGCTACTTTCAGCAGGATAATGCGCCATGTCATAAAGCTAGAATCATCTCAGACTGGTTTCTTGAACATGATAATGAGTTCACTGTACTCAAATGGCCACCACAGTCACCAGATCTCAATCCAATAGAGCATCCTTGGGATGTGGTGGAACGGGAGATTCGCATCATGGATGTGCAGCCGACAAATCTGCGGCAACTGTGTGATAACATCATGTCAATATGGACCAAAATCTCAGGAATGCTTCCAGCACCTTGTTGTATCTATGCCACGAAGAATTGAGGCAGTTCTGAAGGCAAAAGGGGGTCCAACCCGTTACTAGCATGGTGTACCTAATAAAGTGGCTGGTGAGTGTATATGGGATCGCTATGTGCAGGAGAACTAGAGGATTCCTTTTTACAAGAAAATATTAAAGAAAAACGGATTATATCATTATGAGAAACTTTGACTTTTCACCTAAAAAAAACCTAATAATATCTGCTCCAATTTTAAATAATTAGCCCAATATGTCCTTTATGTATTTCCCTGTTGACCTCAAGTTAAAATCTGGCCACAGCATTTTTTTTCACCCAAAAGCAAAATGGCTGTTAAAAAAAAAAGTCATGGGATTTGAGAGTTTCTGATGATAAACATATAAACAAAAAACACAAGGAAGCACCACAAAAGTCTATCACACTTACACCTGTTTTCTAAATGGGGGGGGGGAATACTATGAAGGTTTTTAAAAAAAATGGCCAGGGTTTAGTGTTGAGTTTGAAAAGATTATATGTAAAGCTGCTGCTCAGGACAATGGTACTATACTATGGTTTGGTATAACAATGGGAATGTGCTATAAAGAGAGGCAGACTGCAGGATCCACTATTTGTCAAAGTGTCTTAACATGCAGTGTGCAAATGTTGCAAGTAGAATGTTTGGGTTGATACTTTTGACCTGATGTCCAATGGTAATAAGTAAAAAAAATGTGTAGGTTTAGAGACATTATACTCTCCTAAAGGGGTACTCTAAGCATTTATATTTTTAATATATTGGCGCTGTTGCATAGAAAATAAGAAATATCCTATTCTCCTAACCACACTCCCCCAGGGTCCTCCTTTTATTTCTTTAGACCACCTGATGAACTATTTGGCTGCTACTTCCGAGATGTACTTGTCTCTGCAATGACTGCCTACTTAGCCAATCACTGGTCATGGTGCTGTCCTGCTTTGGTCAGTGATTGGCTGAGCGGTCTGAGAAGGAAGTAGCAGCTGGATCGTTCAATGGGGGCCTGGAGGAGTGTGGTTAGCTGAGAATAGAATGTTAATTTTCTATGCAGCTACGTATCCCAAATATCAACCTACAAAAAAAAGCACTCCAAAATGTCCAAACCAAGACAGTTATTGAATAATTCATGTATTTTATTTAGACACAACTAATCTATATCATAAAAATGAATGTCTGTCTGTCCTGTATAGACTTCCAAACGCATGAACCATTTGACCCCAAATTTGGCACACAGATACATTTGGTGCCCGGGAAAGTTAGAGCAAAGGTCCCGTCCTCGCCAGATGTATAGGAGGGGAGGGGAGGGGGAGGAGGAAGAGTGGCGCCTCATAGTAATGAATGGTAAAATCTCCACACTGCACACACAGGTGACATAATTAGCTGCAGCTGCCCAGAGGAAATGGCAGTTGGGAGTCTTAGCAACCAATAGGATTACTGCTTTCATTTTCATAGGGAGCTGGAATTTGAATGGCTGCTAGGGCAGCTGCCTCACAACATCCACAGAAATAACTGGTAGACCCCCTACTCCATCTATACAGTACATGTATATACAGGACCCCCTATTCCATCTATACAGTACATGTACACAGGGCCGTATTACCAGCTGCTGCTGCCCTAAGCACTGACCCTGAGGACGCCCCATCTTCACTCACTAATTAGCATCATGATAGATTGGTAGATAATAGCTTCAGATGTCACATTTAACACCGCCATATCAGACCTGACCAATACTACCATACTGTGACTGGATAACACTGCCATATCAGACCTGACCAATACCACCATACTGTGAATGGATAACACCGCCATTCCAGACCTGACCAATACCACCATACTGCGACTGGATAACACTGCCACACCAGGCCTGACCAATACTACCATACTGTGACTGGATAACACTGTCATACCACACCTAACCAATACCACCATACTGTGACTGGATAACACTGCCATACCAGACCTAACCAATACCACCATACTGTGACTGGATAACACTGCCATACCAGACCTGACCAATACCACCATAGTATGACTGGATAACACTGCCAGACCTGACCAATACCGCCATACTGTGACTGGATAACACTGCCATACCAGACATGTTCAATACCGCCATACTGTAACTGGATAACACTGCCATACCAGACCTGACCAATACTGCGATACTGTGACTTTGTAACACTGCCATACCCGACCTGACCAATACCGCCATACTGTGACTGGATAACACCACTATACCAGACCTGACCAATACCGCCACACTGTGACTGGAGAACACCGCCATACCAGACCTGACCAATACCGCCATACTGTGACTGGATAACACCACCAGACCTGACCAATACCGACACACTGTGACTGAATAACACCGCTATACCAGACCTGACCAATACCGCCATACCCCCACTCGAAAAGACACCAGATTTTCTTGCAAGTCTGAACGGGAGGGTACTGCCCCTCTGCAAGGTCCTACCCTAGGCACCAGACCATGGGTGCCTAATGGTAAATACGACCCTGCAGGTATACAGGACCCCAAAACTATACACTACAGTTGCACAGGACCTCCACCAACTATATACTACAGGTGTACAGGACCTCCACCAACTATACTACAGGTATACAGGACCACAAACTATACACTACAAGTATACAGGAACTCCACCAACTCTATACTACAGGTATACAGCACCTTTACCAACTCTATACTACAGGTATACAGGACCCCCAAACTTACACTACAGGTATACAAGACCTCCACCAACTATACATTACAGGTATACAGCACCAACTATATAGTACAGGTATACAGGATCCCCGAAATATACAGTACAGCTATACAGGACCTTCAACTATACACTGCAGGTATACAGGACTTCCCAAACTATACAGTACAGGTATACAGCCCCCCCAACTATACACTACTGGACCTCCCTCAACTACACACTACAGGTATACAGGACCCCCCCAACTATACACTATAGGTATACAGCCCCCCCACCCCCCAACTATGCAGTATAGATATGCGATACACCTAAAAACTATACACTGTAGGTATACAGAACCCCTCCAACTATGCACTACAGGTATACACTAATTCCACTGATTAACTCAGATGAAACAATACCTTCAGATTGGCCTCCTGGGCACCCTAGAACAAATCTAATTAACACACTGACACTTTATACCCGGGCAGCGTTGGGTACATTTTCTAGTAATCCCATAAAAAACATACACTAATGACAAATTAAAGGAACAATAGGAGGAGTCAGGACCATGGTAATCTGTTCGGGGTACAAATGGATCACATGGGGCATACATACATCAAATAATAACATACACAGTGTAAGTATGTAACCAGCAATTGATAACCAACTAAGTTATTGCACAAAATATAGCTCCATGATAGACTAGCAGCAACTCCAATATTGCACATCCAAGGGGGGGGGGGGGGGGGGCGCAACACCATAAAAAGCTAAATAGCAGCACAATGTAAATTTATTCATGTAACAGTTGCTTTAGTGTATAAATATATTTGCACAATACCCAGGTTAGTGGCCCTGTATCAGCACCATATAAATAAGTTTATATGCACAAGCCAAAAAGACAGAAATGGCTGCACATCGCACCCATGGCTGACACGAAAGCTTATTCAGCTACATTTAAAACCAACATCAGAAGTTAGTATATAATTTGGCCAAACCATATTGCCTCATGTACCACGTGCAGGTCTTCTGATACACATGAGTCCCTAACCAAAAAACATCACTGTGTCGGTCAGTGACCACAATCCCCGCAAAACGTGCGCAAGCAGACAAGGGGGGGGGCACGGAATGGCCCTGCAACCCCATTGTCACAGGACCAGACCCTAAAGGGCCCCACAGGCGCCAACAGCGGAAAAAGTGGACGCCAAGCAACACAAGTGTGAACAAGCTCTTACCTCTCTCTCCATTCCTCTGCAGGTAGAATGGGAGAATACTAGGAGATCCTCCCCTTATGTACACAGGTGCTTCCTGCCAATTTGGATCACATGGGTCTTACA
The DNA here is from genome assembly GCF_027789765.1 of Dendropsophus ebraccatus. Classification (NCBI taxonomy): domain Eukaryota; kingdom Metazoa; phylum Chordata; class Amphibia; order Anura; family Hylidae; genus Dendropsophus; species Dendropsophus ebraccatus. Next base: position 146,727,997 of record NC_091456.1, read on the forward strand.
AAGCAAGAGTGCTAGCCACAATGAAAAAAGGGACAGAATACATAAAATATGCACAAGCCAAAAAGACAGAAATGGCCGCACATAGCACTCATGGCTGACACGAAAGCTTATTCAGCTACATTTAAAACCAACATCAGAAGTTAGTATATAATTTGGCCAAACCATATTGCCTCATGTACCACGTGCAGGTCTTCTGATACACATGAGTCCCTAACCAAAAAACATCACTGTGCCGGTCAGTGACCACAATCCCTGCAAAACGTGCGCAAGCAGAGAAGGGGGGGCCACGGAATGGCCCTGCAACCCCATTGTCACAGGACCAGACCCTAAAGGGCCCCGCAGGCGCCAACAGCGGAAAAAGTGAACAAGCTCTTACCTCTCTCTCCATTCCTCTGCAGGTAGAATGGGAGAATACTAGGAGATCCTCCCCTTATGTACACAGGTGCTTCCTGTTAATTTGCATCACATGGGTCTTACAAAGCACGAGTGCTAGCCACAATGAAAAAAGGTACTACAGGTATACAGGACCCCCAAACTTACACTACAGGTATACAAGACCTCCACCAACTATACATTACAGGTATACAGCACCAACTATATACTACAGGTATACATGAACCCCGAACTATACAGTACAGGTATACAGGACCTTCAACTATACACTGCAGGTACACAGGACTTCCCAAACTATACAGTACAGGTATACAGCCCCCCCCAACTATACACTACTGGACCTCCCTCAACTATACACTACAGGTATTCAGCCCCTACCCCAACTACACACTACAGGTATACAGGACCCCCCCCAACTATACACTATAGGTATACAGCCCCCCACCCCCCAACTATGCAGTATAGATATGCGATACCCCTAAAAACTATACACTGTAGGTATACAGAACCCCTCCAACTATGCACTACAGGTATACACTAATTCCACTGATTAAATCAGATGAAACAATACCTTTAGATTGGCCTCCTGGGCACCTTAGAACAAATCTAATTAACACACTGACACTTTATACCCGGGCAGCGTTGGGTACATTTTCTAGTAATCCCATAAAAAACATACACTAATGACAAATTAAAGGAACAATAGGAGGAGTCAGGACCATGGTAATCTGTTCGGGGTACAAATGGATCACATGGAGCATACATACATCAAATAATAACATACACAGTGTAAATATGTAACCAGCAATTGATAACCAACTAAGTTATTGCACAAAATATAGCTCCATGATAGACTAGCAGCAACTCCAATATTGCACATCTATGGGGGGGGGGGCATAAAAAGCTAAATAGCAGCACAATGTAAATTTATTCATGTAACAGTTGCTTTAGTGTATAAATATATTTGCACAATACCCAGGTTAGTGGCCCTGTATCAGCACCATATAAGTAAGTTTATATATCTACAACACCTGCATGTATGTGCCACAATGAGTCCAATGTCCATGTAGTACTGGTAGATCCTATGGGCGATTACCGATACTCCCAATTCACATTGTATACTGACTTAGTGGCCATGTGTCCGGCTCCACCACCTCCACACCCAAAGGAGTGCTCCAGTATTTTTTTTTCTTTAAAATCGACTTAAAATTCTCAAGACATCCAGTTTTTATCAGCTGCTGTACTGCCCTACAGAAAGTGGTGTATTCTTTCCAGTGTGACACAGTGCTCTCTGCTGCCACCTCTTTCTGTGACAGGAACTGTCCAAAGCAAGTAAGGTTTATAATGGGGAATTGCTACTGCTCTGGACAGATCCTGTCACTTAGGGTGGGTTCATACCACAGAATTCTAGCGGACAATGTCCGCGGAATTCCGTTGTGTGTCCGGGCGCGCGCCTTTCCGCCGGCTCCATAGACACTATTGTATGGGCCGGCATATTCCGATATCCGCCGAAAGAAGTGACATGTCACTTCTTTCGGCGGATAGCGGAATACGCTGTCCCATAGAATGGTGTTTATGGAGCCGGCGGAAAGGCGCGCGGCCGTGCGCGCGGACACACAACGGAATTCCGCGGACATTATCCGTGAGAATTCCTCAGTATGAACCCACCCTAACAGAGGAAGCAGCAAAGTGAACTGTGTAAGACTGAAGAGAATACCCCACTTCCTGTAGGGCATACAGCAGATCATTAGTACTGGAAGACTTGAGATATTTAAAAAGAAGTAAATTACTCATCTCTAACTTTTTAACAACAGTTGATTTAAAAGATTTTTTTTACCTGGAGTACCCCTTTAAATATCTATATATGAATGTATTGCTATGGTTGTAAAGTGTTAAATCCATTGTTTGTTGTAGATTATAAGATAGAGATTTGAAATTGTGATTTTTAGTGCCTGGCCAAAAAAAAAAAGTTTGAATTCTGTTCAAAACAGAACTAGTTGTCATCTGTAAAATGATAGTCTGGCATTTGTATACTTCTATTTTGTAGTAAATTATTTTACTAAATTCATGCAAACCCCTACAATGTAGCCATCTGGAGCGTTATAATCATATTTGTTTTATTAAGGTCAGTCTTGTGCTAGACTTGTCACTAGCTGCATGTCATTTGGATAATATTTAGGTTGTCCTAGTCTCAAATACCTGTGACATTGTACTTAATATCCACCATGCTGCTGCAAGCTGCTCTCATAACTTCAGTAATAGGATATAAATTTTTTTTTGTTTAACTTTTTCTTAATCTCTGTCAGTAATCCTGTCAACCATCCTACAACCTGAGTGAAATATTCCACTGCCCAGTACAGGAAACCTGTAAAATATCAGTGTAAAAGGGGCAAATAGTACAGCCAGATTGTTTATACTACCCTGTTTCCCTGAAAATAATACCTAGTAGAGGTGTTGCTGATTTGCTAAATATAAGGCCTCCCCTGAAAGTAAGACCTAGCACAGTATTTGTTTGGAAGCATGCCCGCCAAACAATACCAGGGCATCGCCATTGTTTCCTACCTTTACTGTCCATTGCAATGCAGCTGCGTGCAGGACATAAAGACTGTCACCTGCCACCAACCCCAATGTTCCCTTCTGTGGCCAGCACTTGTACGTTTGCAGGCGTGACATCAAGAGGCCCATCAGCTGGCACCATCCCCATTGTCCCCTGCTGCCACATGTAGAGCTACAAACAGTCTGCTGTTATTCTCCAGCCATACAATACGCCATCCCTGCTGTGCTGTAAGGGTGTGCTATGGTGAGCTCCCCCTGGTGGCCGGAAGCAACTTTACCATATGCTCTGTCCCTGCTATGCATGTAATGTGAATTTTTCATGGAAAAATAAAACACCTCTTGAAAATAAGGCCTAAAGCATCTTTGGGAGCAAAAGTTAATATAAGACATGGTCTTATTTTCGGAAACACTGCATTGGTTTCTATCAGATTATTTAAGGCAATCATCAATATGGCTGCACCCCCTGTAAGTTTTGTAAAACAAATAAGGTCAATGTCTATAGCTTTCCACTGAGTTTTTCCACCGCCACTACACTCCTCCACCAGGAAAAAAGGCACAGTTCCATGCATGCAATATTTTAACCCTATGTGGTAATCAATTTAAAAAAAAAAGGTACTTGAACTAAACTAAAGGAATAAATCAGTGGCACTCACCCTGAATGTGATGAATCCTTTATTGAAACTTTAATTGTGCATAAAAGTGGACATGCTGCCTCATGCTTTCTGGCACATCAGGAAGAAGACTAAAAAAGCGCTCATGATCATTATGCTATGTAAGTCAGCTGTCTCAAATCCATTTGCTTCGCAATGGAAGTAACATCTAGCCCAATAGTGTACCGATTGTGTTAGAACTCATGCACATGGCAAAGCCCACTCATTTGGTCTCTAACATTCAGCATTATGTCCTACTCAACCAAAAATGGTATCAACTCTACCATAATCGTGCCATTTCATATTGCATGTCTCTAGTCTAGAAATGTTCAGACAGGTACAATGCAAGCAACACCCAGTGAGTCATTGGGCCCAGACAAGGAATCCAGTAAAATAAATAGTTGCAACAAGCTTCCTTAAAATTCTTCCTCTATTGCAAAAATCTATATACTATATGTCATAGGAATAAAACGTGCGTGATGCAACGCCTTTCGACAAGGTTTCTTTTTCAAGCATTAGGCTGGGTTCACACTACGTATATTTCAGTCAGTATTGTGGTCCTCATATTGCAACCAAAACCAGGAGTGGATTAAAAACACAGAAAGGATCTGTTCACACAATGTTGAAATTGAGTGGATGGCCGCCATATAACAGTAAATAACGGCCATTATTTCAATACAACAGCCGTTGTTTTAAAATAACAGCAAATATTTGCCATTAAATGGCAGCCATCCACTCAATTACAACATTGTGTGAACAGATCCTTTCTGTGTTTTTAATCCACTCCTGGTTTTGGTTGCAATATGAGGACCACAATACTGACTGAAATATACGTAGTGTGAACCCAGCCTAAAGGTGCATATTGACAAATCAGTAATATGTATACTCTAAAATATAGACACACCATGTGGAGACAATGAGATTGAGTCAATGAGGTAGCAAAATGTGGCATAACAGTAGTGAACCATGTGTCACTTATGATTCCCAAAGAATCACAATATCAACAGAATATGGTTATCCCAAAGTGGCCTCCTTTCCATGTATATAAATTAAAACTGAGAATAGAGGAGCATTTACAACATAAACCGGAAAGGGACTAATGTATCTGGAGCCTTGGGGATACTTAGTTCCTTTCTTTTTTTCGCCATAGAAAAGGTTTATAACAATATTAGAGGTGGCACTTGGGAAAGAAATAGGCACAATGGAGACTCGTTCTGGATCTTAAATTTGGGCTTGAGATTTCCTATAGATCTATATATTATAGATGCATATATATTGTATATCTACTATGTATACACACATTATATATATATATATATATATATATATATATATATTGTAAGGATCTTCCCAGGGGATGGTGTGTTTGGACACAGTTCACAGCAGACTTGGACTTGTAAAATAACAGCTTGGCGTTTATTTGCAGCATAAACAGTCCATAACAGAAATATAGCAACACTGTGCTTAAAGAACAGAACAAAACAAAAGGTCTTGCCCGTCTGGGCGCTAACTAACAAAACAGGTTACCTCTCTGGCACTTCGATAACAGTATCGCAGGGTATGGACAATCTCCAGCAGCAGTGGTATCCCTTGCTCCCAGCAAATACAGCATGCAGGCTGTTTCCTCCTGGCTGAGAGCTCTCCCCTGCACACTGAGCACACCTTTTGCCTTCTCAGGCTGATTAGGATCAGAGCTCACCTGATCCCAAAACCCATACTGGATCGAGGGGGAGGGAATGGCAGATCCCAATACCAACCTATCCGCCATTCCAGTAAATCCGGCCCGGAAAATTAAATAACAACTCAGCAGCATATCACTGCTGAGCAATCAACCTCTTCCGGACTTACCATCTCACACTATGCATCAGCCTAGGTGAGATGTACACCCCCTCGAACACATCTCCAGTGACATGTCTACAATATATATATATATATATATATATATATATATATATATATATATATATATATTGTATATATGGTTTCCTGCTTCTCTGATGTAATAGCAAGTTTGTATGAACCACTCTGAGCATGCACAATAAGTCCCAGGGAAGCTGGAGGGAGGAACAGGTAAGCGCCTCCACATGGTGTGTCTGTTTTAGAGTATATATATATATATATATATATATATATAACTAGAAAATGTACCCGGCGCTGCCTGGGTGTAAAGTGTCAGTGTGTTAATTAGATTTGTTCTAAGGTGCCCAGGAGGCCAAGCTAAAGGTATTGTTTCATCTGAGTTAATCAGTGGAATTAGTGTATACCTGTAGTGCATAGTTGGAGGGGTTCTGTATACCCACAATGTATAGTTTTTAGGGGTCTCGCATATCTGTAATGCATAGTTGGGGGGGCTGTATACCTATAGTGTATAGTTGAGGGAGGTCCTGTATACCTGCAGTGTACAGTTAGTGAAGGTCCTGTATACCTGTACTGTATAGTTCTGGGGTCCTGTATACCTGTAGTATATAGTTGGTGCTGTATACCTGTAATGTATAGTTGGTGGAGGTCTTGTATGCCTGTAGTTTATAGTTTGAGGGTCCTGGATACCTGGAGTGTATAATTGGTGGAGGTCTTGTATACCTGTAGTATATAGTTCGGGGGTCCTGTATACCTGTAGTAAATAGTTTGAGGGTCCTGTATAACTATACTATAGATGTGGTGGAGGTCCTATATACCTGTAGTGTATAGTTTGGGGTCCTATATACCTGTAGTATATAGCTGGTGGAGTCCCTGTATACCTGTAGTATATTTGGGGTCCTGTATACTTGTAGTATAGAGTTGGTGAAGGTGCTGTATACCTGTATTATAGAGTTAGTGTAGGTCCTGTATACCTGTAGTGTATGGTTTTGAGGTCCTGTATACCTGTAGTGTATAGTTTGGGGTCCTATATACCTGTAGTATATAGTTGGTGGAGTTCCTGTATACCTGTAGTGTATAGTTTTGGGGTCCTGTATACCTGTAGTGTATAGTTTGGGGTCCTGTATACCTGTAGTATACAGTTGGTGGAGGTCCTGTATACCTGAAGTATATAGTTAGTGGGGGTCCTGTATACCTGTAGTATATAGTTTTGGGGTCCTGTATACCTGTAGTGTAAAGTTTGGGGTCCTGTATACCTATAGTATATAGTTTTGTGGAGGTCCCGTGCACTTGTAGTGTATAGTTTTGGGGTCCTGTATGGCGGTATTAGTCAGGTCTGGTGTGGCGGTGTTATGCAGTCACGGTATGGTGGTGTTGGTCAGGTCTGGTATAGCAGTGTTATCCAGTCACAGTATGGCAGTATTGGTCAGGTCTGATATGATGGTGTTATCCAGTCACAGTATGGTGGTATTGGTCAGGACTGGTGTGGCGGTGTTACCCAGTCACAGTTTGATGGTATTGGTCAGGTCTGGTATGGCAGTGTTATCCAGTCACAGTATGGCGGTATTGGTCAGGTCTGGTATGACAGTGTTATCCAGCACAGTATGGCGGTATTGGTCAGGTCTGGTATGGCAGTGTTATCCAGTCACAGTATGGCGGTATTGGTCAGGTCTGATATGACAGTGTTATCTAGCACAGTATGGCGGTATTGGTCAGGTCTGGTATGGCAGTGTTATCCAGTCACAGTATGGCGGTATTGGTCAGGTCTGATATGACAGTGTTATCCAGCACAGTATGGCGGTATTGGTCAGGTCTGGTGTGGAGGTGTTATCCAGTCACAGTATGGCGGTATTGGTCAGGTCTGGCAGTGTTATCCAGTCACAGTATGGCGGTATTGGTCAGGTCTGGCAGTGTTATCCAGCACAGTATGGCGGTATTGGTCAGGTCTGGTGCCCTGTATATACATGTACTGTATGGATGGAGTAGGGGGTCCTGTATATACATGTACTGTATAGATGGAGTAGGGGGCCCTGTATATACATGTACTGTATAGATGGAGTAGGGGGCCCTGTATATACATGTACTGTATAGATGGAGTAGGGGGTCCTGTATATACATGTACTGTATAGATGGAGTAGGGGGCCCTGTATATACATGTACTGTATGGATGGAGTAGGGGGCCCTGTATATACATGTACTGTATAGATGGAGTAGGGGGTCCTATATATACATGTACTGTATAGATGGAGTAGGGGGTCCTGTATATACATGTACTGTATAGATGGAGTAGGGGGCCCTGTATATACATGTACTGTATGGATGGAGTAGGGGGCCCTGTGTATACATATACTGTATAGATGGAGTAGGGGGCCCTGTATATACATGTACTGTATGGATGGAGTAGGGGGTCCTGTATATACATGTACTGTATAGATGGAGTAGGGGGTCCTGTATATACATGTACTGTATAGATGGAGTAGGGGGTCCTGTATATACATGTACTGTATGGATGGAGTAGGGGGTCCTGTATATACATGTACTGTATAGATGGAGTAGGGGGCCCTGTATATACATGTACTGTATAGATGGAGTAGGGGGTCCTGTATATACATGTAATGTATAGATGGAGTAGGGGGCCCTGTATATACATGTACTGTATAGATGGAGTAGGGGGCCCTGTATATACATGTACTGTATAAATGGAGTAGGGGGTCCTGTATATACATGTACTGTATAGATGGAGTAGGGGGTCCTGTATATACATGTACTGTATAGTAGGAGTAGGGGGTCTACCAGTTATTACTGTGGATGTTGTGAGGCAGCTTCCCTAGCAACCATTGCTCCCTGTGAAAATGAAAGCAGTAATCCTATTGGTTGCTAAGGCTCCAACTGCCGTGTCTGCTGCAGCTAATTATATCACCTGTGTGCAGTGAGAAGATTTTCCCATTCATCTCTATGGAGCACTCTTTCCCCTCCCCCTTCCCTCCTGTACATCTGGCGGGGACGGGACCTTCGCAATAACCTTCCCGGGCACCCAATGTATTTGTGTGCCAAATTTGGGTTCAAACGGTTCAGGCGTTTAGAAGTCTATAGAGGACAGACAGACAGACAGAAGGACAGACAGACAGACAGACAGACAGACAGATTTTGATTTTTATGATATAGATACTTGTTTGTCATTATGTACCTTATGCTTGAAAAAGACACCTTGTTGAAAAGCGTTGCATCGCGGATGTTTTATTCCTATCACATATTGTACCTGTGGATTTTTGCAACAAAGGAAGAATTTTAAGGAAGCTTGCTGCAACCATATCTTCTAAAGGATTCATTATGTCATACTCACTGTATTATGAGTATCAAAGAATTATGGCAGATTGCTCCAAATCAATTAGAATAGTGTTTCAGTAAAGGGGTTGTCTGGCATAAAGTACAAATCTACACTGCTGCTGTGTATATTTACCTGTCCCCCCTGCCGTAGCTGCCAGTACCTAGGAGGCCCAGAACCAGCAGCTGCGACGTAGCAGGACAGGTAAATATAAACTGCTGTTATGTCCTCCACACCGCCGGCAGCAGCATAGATTTGTACTTTAAGGGGGAGATTTATCAAAGGGTGTAAAATTTAGACTGGTGCAAACTGGCCACAGCAACCAATCACAGCTCGTCTTTCCTTTCACCAGAGCTGGAAGCTGAGCTGTGATTGGTTGCTGTGGGCAGTTTGCACCAGTCTAAATTTTACACCCTTTGATAAATCTCCCCCTATGCCTTTAAACATGCAATGGAAACACTATCAAGGTGGTGCAACATTTTAGTCCTCTCTTTAGACCATCTCCCTGAGAGGGGAAACACCTTGGTTGTATCTTCATGCTTTTTTGCTTTATAGAACTTTTATTCAGTAATTGTATTGTATCTGAAGTGGTGTGTGGTGATATTTGAATAGGGATATCTGGATCCTTATTTTGCTGCCCTCCTTGGACTGACTTGGAAGTTTATTGGTGCTGCTTTTCTTTGTGTACGCTGTATTAGGAAGGTATTCTCTTGTAGAAGTATGCAAGAGAAGACTTCACTGTGTGCATTGTTCCCGCTTCTGCACACCTCGGCAAACTAATGTGACCAGTATATGGAAGTACTCTGCAAGACTATGAAAATTACATTAATTCTGTATACTGCTCTCTTTAGCTTGCCAAGGTATGAAGAGTGGAGATAAAGGGGGCACAAAGCATGCTTCTGCCCCTCTATTCTAACAGCTGATGGGCACCTAGTCAGCACCCAGACCCTCACAGATACAAACTTCTGACATGTCCCTATAACGTATCAGAAATTTTATGAAATTATATGTACACTATAAGGCCGGGTTCACACTATGTGAAACACCAGCCGTTCTGTCACCCGGCCAGGACGCAGAACGGCTGATTTTAGTGAATATCATTACAGACGGATTATTTTCATTTGTGCTGAATTGGGATGCGGGTGCATCCGTGTGTGTGCCATCCCAATTCACCATTGAACACAATGGAGAGTGCGGCCGGAGCCGCACTCTCCATTGTGTGACCTGTCAGGCTTGTGCCGCTGCCAATCAATAAATAGCGGCCGCACAAACCTGACATGTCAGTTTTTTGTTCGGTCGCTAGCAATCCCGGCTGCAGTGTATACTATGTGTATACACTCTTGCCGGAATTTCATAAACTGCAGTACAACGTAAATTTCCTATTAATCACGGCCGTTGTTGCTAATCGGCAACAACGGCCATGATTAATAGGAAACCTACGTTGTGTGAACATAGCCTAAGGAAGAGGGGTACGTAAAAGCACTATTTTTCTTCTAGCTGAGCGACAATTTACTTGACGTATTTTGTGTTTGCATGTGTGTATTTTTTTATTTTTTTTTTACTTTAACTCTCTAAAAAGTATTGGAGGCATTAATGCAAAAATATTAGACTCCTGGCTGAATATCCCCCTACATAATCCTTATACGGTTTCATCTTTTAGAAATGTGCATTTAAATGATCTTGACTGCATGATTAACCTTGTTATTGCTTCAAAGAGTAGCCATAAGGTTCCCCTCAGCTTTTGCAGAGATGATAGAAAAGTTGTAAGGTGAAGCTTATGATCAAACAGCATTAAAGTGGCTTAGTACAGGATTATAGATTATTATAAGACAGCTACAAACTGACAATGAATATCTGGTGTTCACTGACTTGTTTCTGTTGGAAAAGGAAAAAACTTGATGTACTTTCACAGAGGAAAATTAATATCAGACAGACATACTTTATGGTTTATTAAGAATATTTAGACATAGCCATGCTAAACAATAAATGCCAAAGAATATTAAAGGGTAGCTCCAAAAACTAGTATTTTCCTTGAGTATTATCTGCAACCAGTGCTGTTTTTTGACCTTTTGCATACTAAAGATCTGCTATCTCCATGCAGTTATCCACCTCACGTCTCCTAAAGGAGCTTCAGCAAGGGCAAGACGGACATCATTGGCTTTGTTCGTTTAGCCCTGGCCTTAAAGGACAAGTGCCATGAAAAACTTTTTCCCAGTAATTGAAGCACATTACAAAGTTTTATAACTGTGTTCAATCACCTATCTGCCTCCCTTCCCTGTCTTTTCCCCCCTCCACCCCCCACCAGGAAGTGTCCTGACTCACACAGACCTGATTACTGTCGTCACCGTCACCAGGCAGCTCCTTCTTGTGAGGATGAGTCATCAGCAGGAGGGCTGCTCTAGGTCCTGTTACAGCAGCCCCCCCCTCCCCAGTCCAAGTGATGGCTTGCAGTTGTTCAGCCAATGGGAGCTGAGAAAGCCTGTCACCTGACAAGGCAGGGGAGGGGGGGGGGCTGCTGTAACAGGAGAAGGAGCTGAGAGAAGAGCTTGGTGACGGTGACTACAGTAATTAGGTCTGTGTGAGTTAGGACACTTCCTGGTGAGGGGTGGAGGGGGGAAAAGGCAGGGATGGGAGGCAGATAGGTGATTGAAGCATATTACAGAGTTATATTACTTTGTAATGTGCTTCAATTACTGGGAAAAAGTTTTTCATGGCACTTGTCCTTTAAGTGTAAAATAATAAAGTTTATACATACCTGTTCCTGCTTCTGGTGATCTAGCTCCTGCCTGCAGCCACTGCTGGAACTTCAGAGCCACCGGTCTCTGAAGTGACAGGCTGCCCAGTCAATCACAGGCTGAGACGGGACAGCACTGAGGCCAGCCATTGGCTGAGCGGCCTGTCACTTCAAAGACAAGTGTAAGAAGCAGCGGGGAGCAGGCGAAAGTGAGAAGAACACTGAATAATGGACAGGTAAGCATAACATTTTTTTTTTTTTTTTTACACAGTCACAGTCAGCCGCTGATTGTTGTCTTTATTACAAATAGCGCTAATCTGCAAAATCAGCCTGGTTCGGCAAATTATATATAGTTTTCTATAGTTTAGGCAGCAGGAATAGCAATGTATACTTCACTATTCTTGCCATCAAACAAGACAAAAACCTCTAAGGTGTCTTGTAATTTGTTCTATGAAAAAGTGACCCTGAAGCATACCACCCAAATGGAGGTCAATACTGCAGTCATTTGGCCTTCATTAGGTAATAGGGGGTAATAGAGCCATTTACCAAATATGCCTGGAGCTCTTCAAGTGCAAACAAAGAACGCGCACTGTGGGAAATTTTATGATGTATGAAATAAATAAAAAATAAAAAAAAAGAACATTATTAGCCCAAACCACACGACTTAGGTCTATCCCTGACAATCCTACATATGCCTTATATAAAAACAACAGAAAGGCACAATTTTTATATATTTTTTTTAACATTTTCCTAGAAAATTCTGACTCCAAAATTCTATAAAAGTAATAGAACTCTGTGTATCGCAGAATGGCTTTTCAAAATATATTAATATATAACCAAGTGAGAAAAATGTTGTAGCTTTCAAACCTGAATGTACTGAGAAAAAGGAAATGTGCCTTGGGCATGAACAGGGGAAAATGGCTCGGTCTTGAACTCATATCAGGGAAAAAACACTTTTCCCATCTTACTTCTATGTTGACATATGGTTGCTTGAGGATACCAGCCTAAAGCCTGATGCTGCATTATTGAGCGAGCTTGATAACAGCATATGCCCTTCTAATTCCTTCCTGGTACAGCGCTACCATGTAAACTAGTCATCCGCACAAGATCTCCATGACAACACTGACAAATTATAGAGGAGCATGATGTCATCAAAGTCTTGTCAGTAATTCATCAGGCAATCCGAGTGCTATTATCTGGTGCTTCCGTCTTGTGGAGGTTCTCTCCGCCACAAGAAATGGCTTTAGAATACCAAACATGACGTCCAATGGAACATGGCACAGATTTTTCTTGTTTATATGGAATGGATTGTATAATCATGAAGAAAACCATGTCAACCTATGGAGAATAAGGATATGTGCACACCATGGAATTAAGCGAGAAATTTTAAGGGGAGTTCGCGCCCCAAGTTCTGCTTGAAATTCTGCCCGACTCAATCTGCGATCTGCCAAAAGTATTTACGTGTCAATTGTTGGATTGCACTTGAGAAATTACATAGAGTCAATGGGACAGAAGGAACTTGAAGTGGAACCTACTGTGCGGACTCCGTTTTCCTCGTTTAATTTCGTAGTGTGCAAATACCCTAAGGGTATGTGCTTTATCCCTAGCCAGAAGTATATGTCACTAGCTAGTACTCTCTGTTTTACCCTTACATTCAATGTATATTGTCTGCCAAAGCTGGGCCTTTTGGCTTTAAAGGACCAAATGTAGTAGTGACTTGTATACTCCATTTACAAGCATATACAGAGGTGGCGGCACTTTTGCGTTCAATAAAATAAAAAGAGTATATAGTCAAAACTGGACCAAACATACAAGCTTTTGGTCTATTATTATTATTATTATTTTATTTTATTTATATTTATTTTTGAATGCTCAGTTACAGTGAATATGACAGCTGCAATTTAAGTTTCAAACTGCTGACACTACAGTCATGGCCAACAGTTTTGAGATTGATACAAATATTAATTTTTACAAAGTCTACTGCTTCAGTTTTTAAAATGGCAATTTGCATATACTCCAGAATGTTATAAAGAGTGATCAGCTTAACAGCAATTACTTGCAAAGTCAATTTTGCCTAGAAAATGAACTTTATCCCCCAAAACACATTTCAACATCATTGCAGCCCTGCCTTAAAAGGACCAGCTAACATCGTTTCAGTGATTGCTCCATTAACACAGGTGTGGGTGTTGGTGAGGACAGGGCTGGAGATCAATCTGTCATGATTAAGTAAGAATGACACCAGTGGACATTTTAAAAGGAGGCTGGTGCTTGGCATCATTGTTTCTCTTCTGTTAACCATGGTTATCTCTAAAGAAACACGAGCAGTCATCATTGCACTGCACAAAAATGGCTAGCAGGGAAGAGTATCGCAGCTAGAAAGATTGCACCGCAATCAACAATCTATCGCATCACCAAGAACTTCAAGGAGAGAGGTTCCATTGTTGCCAAAAAGGCTCCAGGGCGCCCAAGAAAGACCAGCAAGCTCCAGGACCGTCTCAGGAATGGCAGCAGGCAGGTGTGAGTGCATCTGCACGCACTGTGAGGTGGAGCCTCTTGGAGCAAGGCCTGGTCTCAAGGAGGGCAGCAAAGAAGCCACTTCTTTCCTGAAAACACATCAGGGACAGACTGATATTCTGCAAAAGGTACAGGGAGTGGCATGCTGAGGACTGGTGTAAAGTCATTTTCTCTGATGAATCCCCTTTCCAATTGTTTGGGACATCTGGAAAACAGCTTATTCGGAGAAGACGAGGTGAGCGCTACCACCAGTCTTGTCTCATGCCAACTGTAAAGCATTCTGAAACCATTCATGTGTGGGGTTGCTTCTCAGCCAAAGGAATCGGCTCTCTCACAGTCTTGCCTAAAAACACAGCCATGAATAAAGAATGGTACCAGAATGTCCTCCAAGAGCAACTTCTCCCAACCGTCCAAGAGCAGTTTGGTGATCAACAATGCCTTTTCCATGATGATGGAGCACCTTGCCATAAAGCAAAGGTGATAACTAAATGGCTAAGGGAACAAAACATAGAGTTTTTGGGTCCATGGCCTGGAAACTCCCCAGATTGTAATCCCATTGAGAACTTGGTCAATCATAAAGAGACGGGTGGACAAAGAAAAACCAACAGATTCTGACAAAATGCAAGCATTGATTGTGCAAGAATGGACTGCTATCAGTCAGGATTTGGTCCAGAAGTTGATTGAGATGATGCCAGGGAGAATTGCAGAGGTCCTGAAGAAGAAGGGTCAACACTGCAAATATTGACTTGCTGCATTAACTTATTCTGTCAATATAAGCTTTTGTTACTCATTATATGATTGCAATTATAAAATTATAAAAACCAGAAAGCAGCAGATCATGTGAAAATATAATATTTGTGTCATTAATAAAACTTTTGGCCATGACTGTATTAGGTCAAGGATACACATGGTACCCAGAACATAGAAATAAGCTTTTATTCTATACTATGAAGAGTCAAAGAGGCTTTCCCAAGCTCCTGAAGTGCACCAGGCTGTCACACTTCCTTATTCCCCCATACCTGATTTTGCCTGGGATTCAGCTTCCAGGTGTCAATTAAGCAGGAAGGGGGTATAAAGAAGGTATTACAGCTTGTAGCTATTTAAGAGATTGGAAATGCCTCTAACTCTTTGTACCAGAGTATAAATGCATTTTTTCTACACCCTGGAGGCACAGCTAGATGTAACATAGTAACATAGTAAATAAGGTTGAAAGAAGACAAGAGTCCATCAGGTTCAACCTAGGGAAACCCTACTGTGTTGATCCAGGGAAGGCAAAACCCCCCACAAGGCAGACGACAACCACCCCACCACAGGGAGAAAACTCCCCCCCCCCCCCCCCCCCCCCCCGACTCCAATGGCAACCAGAACAGTCCCTGGATCAACGTATTACCGGAAATCTAATGCCCATAACTTGTAATATTATATTGTTCAAGAAAAGCATCCAGGCCTCCCTTGAACTTATTTAATGAATCGGCCATGACAACATCATGTGGCAGAGAGTTCCACAGTCTTACCGCTCATACAATAAAGAACCTGCGTCGATGCTGATGATAAAATCTTCTTTCCTCTAGACGTATAGGATGCCCCCTAGTCATGGTTACAGACCTAGGAGTAAAAAGACCACTACAAAGATCTCTGTACTGTCCATTCATATATTTGTACATTGTGATCAGATCGCCCCTAAGACGTCTTTTTTCTAGCGTAAATAACCCCAAGCTTGATAACCTATCCTGGTACTGTAACCCACCCATTCCCTTAATGACCTTTGTTGCCCTCCTCTGCACCCGCTCTAGTTCAGCTGTGTCCTTCTTATATACCGGTGCCCAAAACTGTACACAGTATTCCATATGTGGTCTGACTAGTGATTTATAAAGAGGCAAAACTATGTTCTCATCTTTAGCATCTATACCTCTTTTGATGCATCCCATTATTTTATTAGCCTTGGCAGCTGCTGCCTGGCACTGATCACTAAAGTTGAGTTTACTGTCCACCAATACCCCCAGGTCCTTTTCGGAAGTAGTTTTACCCAGTGTTTTATTATTTAGCACATAACTGTATTTATTATTTCTATGGCCCAAGTGCATAACCTTACATTTATCCACATTAAACTTCATTTGCCATTTCCCCGCCCAAGCCTCTAGCTTCTCCAAATCCCTCTGTAATATGATATTATCCTCCTCTGTACTGATTACTTTACCCAGTTTAGTATCATCTGCAAAAATGGAGATTCTGCTCTGTAGCCCCTCTACAAGATCATTAATAAAAATATTAAAAATAAGTGGACCCAACACTGACCCCTGTGGTACCCCACTAGTAACTAAAACCCAATCTGAATATGTCCCATCAATGACCACCCTCTGTTTTCTATCACACAACCAGTTACTTATCCATTTGCATATGTTTTCCCCGAGTCCCAGCTTCCTCATTTTGTAGACCAACCTTTCATGCGGCTCAGTATCAAATGCCTTTGAAAAGTCCAGATACACAACATCCACAGCCTCCCCCAGGTCCAGTCTATAACTTACCTCTTCATAGAAGCCGATCAGATTAGTCTGACAGGATCGATCCCTCATAAATCCATGCTGATGCTGCGTCATAAGATTATTTTCATTAAGATACTCCAGTATAGCATCTCTTACAAACCCCTCAAATACTTTACCTACTATAGATGTTAGACTTACGGGCCTTTAGTTTCCAGGATCACTCTTTGACCCCTTCTTGAATATTGGTACCACATTAGCTATGCGCCAGTCCTGTGGAACAATCCCTGTCGTAATAGAATCTTTAAATATTAGGAATAACGGTGTGTCTAACACAGTATTTAATTCTTTCAAAACTCTAGGATGGATACCTTCTGGGCCCGGTGACTTATGGATTTTAATGTTTTTAAGGCGTCTCCCCACTTGTTGTGTTAGGCAGGTGAGATTTATGGGAGGATTTATATTATCCCTAGTCATGTCGTCTGTTATGGGATTCTCCTCTGTGAATACAGTAGAGAAGAATGTATTTAGTAGATTGGCCTTTTCTTCCTTCCCCTCCACCATTGCACCCAGATTATTTTTGAGGGGACCAACATTTCCAGTTTTAAGTCTTTTGTTGTTTATATAAGTGAAGAACATTTTGGGATTCGTTTTACTTTCTGTGGCTATCCTTCTTTCTGTTGCTATTTTTGCTTCTTTTATTTGCTTTTTACACATTCTATTCTTCTGTCTATAGTTGCTCAATGCTTCCCCACTACCTTCTTGTTTTAGTAGTCTGAATGTTTGTTTCTTATCATTTATTGCACCCCTTACAGCTGAAGTTAACCACATTGGATTTCTCTTATTTCTGCTACTTTTATTCCCATATGGTATGTGCCATTCACATGATTTACCCAGGATGCTCTTAAATATGTCCCATTTCTCTTTTATTTCTGAAGGCATTGTCCCAGTCTATGTTCCCAAGGTCCTCTCAGTTTTTGGAAATCAGCCTTCCTGAAATTTAATGTTTTTTTAGCCCCTCTGCTAATTATTTTATTGAAGGATAATTGAAAACTTACTATATTATGGTCACTATTACCTAGGTGACCCCCCACCTCTATTTTTGATATTCTGTCTGGCCTATTGGTTGAGATCAGGTCCAGAAGGGCCCCCCATCTTGTTGGTTCCTGTACTAGTTGGGAAAGGTAATTATCTTTTACTATTTCCAAAAACACGCTTCCCTTCCTGGAGCTGCAGGTTTCTGCTTTCCAGTTTATATTTGGGTAGTTAAAGTCCCCCATAATAATGACTTCCCCCTGCTTCGCTGCCGCATCTATTTGTCTTATAAGAAGATTTTCTGACTCTTCCACTATACTTGGAGGTTTATAACTCACTCCTATAAGAATTTTATTTTTCTTCGTTCCTCCCCTTATTTCTACCCAAAGAGATTCCACATTATCATCACTTATATCCTCCCGCAGAATGGGCTTAAGGCATGATTTAACATATAGACAGACCCCTCCCCCTTTCTTATTTTTACGGTCATTTCTGAATAGACTATAACCCTGGATATTAACAGCCCAGTCATAACTCTCATACAGCCATGTCTCGCTTATCCCCACTATATCATATTTCTCCTCAACCATTATTAGTTCTAATTCCTCAGCTTTATTAGTGAGGCTTCGAGCATTAGTATACATACATTTAATATGTTTGTCCATATTCCCTTTCCTCTTGTCACTAGTAACTGTTCTAACCCCTCCCGCCGCTCCACCCCCTGTTCCATAATCTAGGCCCAGCTCTCCATCTACTCTGTCTTCACTTACTATATTGTAGTTGCCCTCCCCCCCCCCCCCCCGGTCCCTAGTTTAAACACTCCTCCAACCTCTAAGCCATCTTCTCCCCCAGCACGGCTGCACCCTCCCCATTGAGATGCAGCCCATCCCTACCGTAGAGCCTGTAACCGACCAAGAAGTCGGCCCAGTTCTCCATGAACCCAAACCCCTCTATCCTACACCAGCTCTTGAGCCACTTATTTACCTCCCTAATCTCCCGCTGTCTCTCAGGTGTGGCTCGTGGTACAGGTAATATTTCGGAGAATATCACCTTGGAGGTCCTAGTTTTAAGCTTCCTGTCTAAGTCCCTGAAATAGTTTTTAAGGACCCGCCACCTACCTCTAACTTTATCATTGGTGCCAATGTGCACCATGACTGCTGGGTCATCGCCAGCCCCTCCCAGTAATCTGTCAGCCCGATCCGTGATGTGACGAACTCGAGCGCCAGGAAGGCAACACGCCATTCGACGATCCCGGTCTTTGTGACAGATTGCCCTGTCTGTCCCCCTAATAATTGAGTCCCCCACTACCAATACCTGCCTGGCCTGCCCTGAACTCCCGTTTCCCACCTTACTGGAGCAGACACCCCCTGGCCTTCAGAGGCAGTGTCCTGCTGCAGCAATGCCACCCCTGAATCAACATCCCCCTTATCCGCCAATTTGGCAAACTTGTTGGGGTGTGCCAGATCAGGACTGGCCTCCCTCACACTCTTCCCTCTACCCCGTTTTCTAACTGTGACCCAACTACTTGCCTCTTCCTCCTGTACCTCCATGCTATCACTCTCTCCCCCATCTACCCCTTGGAGCGCTTGCTCAGTGAGCAGCAGACCCCTTTCCAGTTTGCCAATGTATCTCAAACGTCGCAGCTGCTCATTTAGATCCAGGATCTGGGCTTCCAAACCAGCAACACGCACACATCTCCCACAATGGTATGCACCCTCGATCGGTTGATCAAGGATTGCATACATCGCTTACATGGTGCTCATTTTTATGGGGATATTATGTATAACTAAACAAAACAAAAACAACAAGCAACAAAAGCAAACAATGTATTCAAAAGCAAGTAAACAATTTGTTTTCCTCTAAAACTCCCTGAATCTAAAGTCCTAGAATATTAAAGTCCCACACTTGAGACAAAAACACACTTCAGATCTAAAACTCGCACGCTCCAAAACTCGCTCACAAATACAATATAAAAGCATTTAGCTTGCAGAGATTGCTGTTACTGGCTTCAGTGTTGGAAGATGTATAAAACGTATAATGTATCTCCTTGACCTAACACCTATTGGCAGCAATTTGGAATTCCCTTTGGCAAATTCCCTTTATGGGCTTTTCTCCCTGTCTCTTTGCTGCAGGAGATGAATTCTTTAGAAAGTCTATGGGCCAATCTCCTACAGTGAGGAGAGGGGCAGAGAAAAATCCGCCTCCCCCCCACTAGTTCTAGTGGTTCGTGGGGTTCTAGCACCCAGACATTGAGCAATCAAAACTATAGATATGTCTCTATGAACGTCAATGTTTTTTTTAATGACAGTGACTCAAGTGTGGCATTAACCTCAGATATCCTGTTAAAAAAGCATAATTGATTGCGCCTATAACTGGGACTGAAACTTTCCCAGCAAATGACGTCTCATGTCTAAGTGTCCTGTTACACCAATAGATTTCTTGGCCACAGGTAACCCTGGAAACTGACATATCTGTGCCATCAGTTTCCAGATCACCAGAAGTGCATACTTACCATCAGTGCTGCTTGTAATCCGGCACCCACTCACTAGTCCACCCGCTATCTGTATCTTCAGGCCCCACCTCCACCTGTTGTCAATCATTCTGGAAGAGGTCACATCCAGATCACAAGCAGGGCTGATGGTAAGTATACACTGTTGTGATCTGGAAACTGACAGCACAGATACAATATCTACATATCAGTGTTTTCAGTTTCCCTTTATTGTTATTGGCCACACATAACCCTGCTTGTAGCCCACTTAAAGGACACTATCAGCTGAGGATCTTCAGCTGATTGCTGTCACTGAAAGGGGAACTATGAGCAGGTTAGCTGTATCTAACCTCATAGCGCCCGGAACACTTAGGAGGAAGGTATGTGTCTTGCCTTCCTCCTCAACACCTGTCCTGTGATGTTAGTCAACATAACCTTTCGCCAGGAGCACTGTTAGGAGCACTGCTACGCTCCCACAGTGTCATCCAGTGTCGACCATTCCATTGATTATCATTAGAAGAAGCGGGCCGGATGGGGGCGGGGCAGTGCTTCTAATAGTGCTCCCGCCCAAAGATTATGCCGACTAACAGCACAGGACCGATGCCGAGGAGGAAGGCAAGACACGTACTTTCCTCCTTAGTGTCCCAGGGCTATCAGCAGGTTAGATTTGTTTAACCTGCTTATAGTTCCCCTTTAAACACAGGCCGATTGTCATTCACGGATGTGGTTCTAACTACGCTCCTGACCGATAATCAGCCCATGTAAAACACCCTTAAAGTGACTCTGTACCCATAATCTGCCCACCCTAAACCTCTTGTCCCTTCAGATAGCTGCTTTTAATCCAAGATCTGTCCTGGGGTCCGTTCAGCAGGTGATGCAGTTATTGTCCTAAAAAAACAACTTTTAAACTTGCAGCCCGTGGCTTAGAGTGTCTGTGCATTAGGTTGGCACAACCTCTCTGTCCCTCCTCCCTATCCTCCTCATCATTAGGAATGGCCAAGGCAGGTATTCTCCTATTCATCACCTGTGTGAACACTACAGATGGGCTGGATGGTTAAATAGGTTATCCAGTGCTACAAAAACATGGCCACTTTCTTTCAGAGAACACTCTTATCCCCAGTTCTGGTGCAGTTTGCAATTAACTCCATTCACTTATATGGAACTAAGCAGCAAAACCCTGCCCAAGCTTGAGACAAGAGTGGTGCTGTCTCTGGAAGAAAGTGGTAATGTTTTTGTAGCACTGGATAACCCCTTTAAGGCAGTTGTGCAGTGTTCACTGCAGAGGAATAGGAAAAATCCTGCCAGTGGCATTACTAATGATGAAAAGGGTGGGGAGGAGGGACGGAGGGGTGGTGCAAGGTTAGGGCACAGACACTCTAGGCCACACCAATTTGACACAGGGCTGCATGTCTAAAAATTATTTTTTAGGACAATAACTGCATCACCTGCTGAACGGACCCCACTACAGATATTGGATTAAAAGCAGCTATCTGATACAAGCGGTTTGGGGAGATCAGATTATGGGTACAGAGTCGCTTTAACGGAGTGCAAGTTAGTATACCTTACGGTTGTTTAGGGTAAATTCACACGGGCGCCTCGCATAAAAAATCCACAGCTAATCCGCAATACATATATTAATAATAATAATAATAATAATAATAATATGTGTATTGCGGATTAGCTGCGGATTTCTTGTGCGAGACGCCCGTGTGAATTTACCTTTAGGGTGCCTTCACACCTACCGTATCGCAGTAGAAAATCCGCTGCGGATCCACAGCAGATCCGCAGCAGGTTTAACTAAATGAATGAACACAGCATCAAATCCACACTTACAAATCTGCTGCGGATCCGCAGCGGATTTGACAGCACTGTATTTAATGCTGTGTTCATTCATTTAGTTAAACCTGCTGCGGATTTTCTACTGCGATGCGGTAGGTGTGAAGGCACCCTTAGACTGTTTGTCAAACATATTAAGATTTCCTGTTTTCACACTGTTAACGCACACCGAAGGACAGCTTTTCCTATTCTTTTGTAAGGTCTCCTTTAAGCGTGATCGAAGATATAAAATTGAGTTGGATTCTGACCCCAACTACTCCCACAGGATAAGTAGTTTCCACTGTGCATGATTAAGCTCACTCGGAAACACCGATCAATTCCTCATTGAATATTAGGATAGATGAGACAGCATACTGCATACTCAGTTTCGCCTGGTAATAAATGCAGATACCTCTGCTTTAAATTGCAAATAGTGTGTTCTATCATCTATCCTGATCTCCGATTCTGTAGCATTACAACTACATTCTGCATTAAGATTACCATCTCTGTGACTATTGATATGAACCATTAACCTCTGTCATGGTGAAAGTATGATGCAGCTACTAAACTCCAGAGATTGGTCGGCTGCACACATTTAACATACTAAAGAGGAAATAGTTTTAAATTGCTGGCTCTGGGCATGTTTCAGGTTTATGATCACAGTATCTCCTAGTAAAGCTAGATTAATGGCTGCATTTACTAATGTGCTATTTATAGCCTCATATTAAGCAAATTGACATTTTACCACAACTCGCTGAAGCAATATAAATATACTCAAATGTTTTTTCAATATATTGCATATACTGTAATTACTTTTATATTGAATTATGGGAGTATGATAAGCTATTTCTTCCCAGTTCTATGTTCTTGCACATACTCCATTTATTAGGATAGTGGCTAATAAATCTGCATAACAATTTCCATGATAGGTTTTCTTGCACTTTATTAGAACGTGAATAGGTTTCATTTGTTGATGGCTATCTTGGTTGATTTTTGTAGAGAGTGAGCTAGAGACATAACATTGTATTCGAGTCATTTACCTGAACATACATTTGATTTTCAAGGCAGAATATATTATCTTAATAATTAATTGATTTAGCAAAATGCTAAAAAAAAAATTAATGTATTAAAGTATCACGGCCTGCAACACAACTGTGAATAATTCTTTACTTACATTGTGCTGCAGCTACAGTAAATCCCTACTGCAGTGTATACACCTAGTATAGACTCCAGCCGGGATCGCTAGCTGCCACACAAAAAACTGACGTGTCAGTTTTTTGTGGCTGCTATTCATTGAATAGCGGCCGCAGAGAACCTGTCAGTGCACACAATAGATTGTGTGCAGTGGTGAATTCAGATGTGGGCGCACACAGGTGCGCCTGCATCCCATTTTAGCAGAAGTGCTGCAGTACCGGCCGGGATGATCTTCAGTAACATCGGCAGTTCTGTGATCCAGCTGGGTCACAGAACGTCCGGTGTTATACTAAATGTGAACATGGCCTTAACATGTGAGACCAGCAACAAACTAAACTTCTATCAGGATTGAATCTAAAGCCCCTTAAGGCCTTATGACTTTATGTTAGCAAGTGCAGATCCGCTAGATCGGTGCTCGCTTACTGAGCTTATTACACAGCTCGATAATCATGCAGCAAGGGCTATATATATATATATATATATATATATATATATATATATATATCCGTTAGTGCAGTCCTTGCCTTAATAAGTGAAATTAATAAACCTATACATACCTCTCTGCACTCCCTGATGTCCTTGGCTGAGAGGCCTGTCACTCCAGACACTGTGGGGAGCGATCTGAAGGTAGCAGGACATCAGGGAGTGCAGAGAGCTTTGTTTAACTTTTAGGCGTGTAATATAGGCGTGTAACTTATAGGCTTGAAAATAATATATATTATGAATAAGAATACGTTGGAGAAAACTACATTTGAAAGGAGAACTCTTTAGTACCTATGTAATGGTAGATTGTACTGCACATATCACTGAGCCATTAGTGTCCCTCATATCACTGCTAGGGATGACCGTCATATGTGATGGTTTGCCAGATCATCACACCAGAAGTTGGGCCAGTGTGTTAACTTGTCAGATCCCAAACAGCTCCAGGATTTGTTGATTAAGGGTTCAAACCCACTTGCCGGATCTGCAGCAGAGAAACTCGCAGCAATGATGTACATTCCTGCTGCGATTTTGTCTGCAGCCCGCCCCATTAACCCCCCGGCCGCCAGACATTATACATTTCCGGGTCCCCGTTCCTGCTTGCTTCGGGGATCTGCGGCGGTGCAGCGCACTGATTAGCCCGGCGGGATGTGCCGGGAGCCACCGAAGCAAGCAGGAGCCGGGATCAGGTAATGTATACTGTATCCTGCCCACCCCCCTGCAGCCCCTATCACCCGCAGCCCCCGGCCACATGATCGCCCCCGGCCGCACGATTGCCCCCGGCTGCACGATCGCCCCCAGTCCGGCTGCGGGTCTGGAGGTGATCGTGCGGCCGGGGGCTGGGGGCGATCGTGCAGCTGGGGGCTGCGGGTGATCGTGCGGCTGGGGGCGATCGTGCGGCCGGGGGCTGGGGGCAATTGTGCGGCCGGGGGCTGCGGGCGATCGGGCTGCAGGGGGGCGGGCAGGATACAGTATACATTACCTGATCCCGACTCCTGCTTGCTTCGGCGGCTCCCGGCACGTTCCGCCCGGCCAATCAGTGCGCTGCCCCACCGCAGCGCACTGATTGGCCGGGTGGGCTGTGAAGACACCGGGAGCCTCGAAGCAAGCATGAACGGCGACCCGGTAATGTATAATGTCTGGCGGACGGGGGTTAATGGGGCGGGCTGCAGACAAAATCGCAGCAGGGATGTACATCCCTGCTGCGATTTTGTCTTCCATTGAAAGAATAGGGGCCGGATCCGCAGCGAGTCTCGCTACAAATACGCAGCATGGGGACTCGCTGCGGATCCTGCAAGTGGGTTTGTACCCTTAGACAATATGGTACCAGTCTGTAGCTGTCCATTTTTCTGTTTCCTGACATCACTGAAGACTATGGTGGCTGGCTATCAATGACAGGACATATTATGGGTGGCATGACTCAAAATTGCCTTCTGCTAAGAGCATGAAAATGGTGAATCCTCTGTACTGGTGGTCTGGTTGGGTCCTTGGGAACCTGTTTGCTCCATGTGCATGTCCTCACTGCTCCTAACTAGGGATGAACTAATTCTTCGCTCAATTACTATACCTGCGATGCCTGCGATCCCGGGTGCATAGTTGCGCTCCCGGGAATCTGTGGGCAGGATTTTCCAGGGAATTCAAGATACATTCCCTGGATTTCCAGGGAATGTATCTTGAATTCCCTGGAAGATCCTGCCCGGAGATTCCCGGGAGCGCAACTATGCACCCGGGATCGCAGGCATCGCACTGGAGTGAGCGGCTTTCGGACCAAAAGTCAGAAGGTTCCGCTCATCTCTACTCCTAACGTCTCCTAACATCTTGGCCACAATGACCTAGAAGGCAGGTTCACTACCCAAAAGTGGCCTCTGAGAGCCTTTTATAGGGCAGAAGAGAAAACTTTTTACACCCTTTTGCTGCAACACCCAATGTCTAGTCAGACTACGCCTGTAATCATCACCTGGGACTACATACCAAGTTTTTGCAGCAATCCAACATTTCTACCTAGGTGCATTTTTTTCTCCATGAGTGTACTAGGCAGAAGACATTTTCCTTAAGGTACAAGGATGTAATGTTACTTGCAAGACCAAGGGCTGTACATATATTTGAAAATGTAAAAATCATCCCCAAAGAAAAGCATCTTTACAACATACATAAAAGTATGAATTTTAAATAATAGTTGGATTGCCCAGGGTAGAGAATTGGTTAGTATAGGTGCAGCTGGGGAACAGATGGAAGTATTAGGCTGTGATAAGGCAGGATGAAAGCAACATTAATATATAGCAGAGCACAGAGATGTCAGAAGGGATGTGGTATAGGAAGAGCAGCACTGTGGAGAGCTGTTTAACTTCGACCTACAAATCTCAATTTTATTCTGGAGAAATAAAATGCAAATGCAATGTTATAGCTAGCAAAGACATTAAAAGTCCCATTAAAAGATGATTCTGGAGGCTCTAGCTAAAATACACTGAAGATGATCTATAGGTGGAAGGCAAACCGTAACCGAAATGTGCAGAGTGTAAATTAAGGAAGGGTCATACATACAGCTTTGTTTTTACCTCCTGAGTAGTTTATTATAGAGCCAAGATGTTATACTATACTGAACAAAGTTTTATATATAGCCATAGGCTGTTTTCCAGGCGGTCCTCCCGCTGTATCCACCAGCAGCATTTAGCGGGCAGACAGCGGGAATCTGATGCCGAGCATTCGTGTTCATACAAACCCGAACCTCGGCAGGTTCGGACCATCCTTACACCTGAGCAATACCAACATACTGTGACTGGAAAACACTGCCATATCAGACCTGACCAATACCGACATACTGTGACTGGATAACACCACTATACCAGACCTGACCAATACCGCCATACTGTGACTGGAGAACACTGCCACAGCAGACCTGACCAATACCACCACACTGTGACTGGAGAACACTGCCACAGCAGACCTGACCAATACCGCCATACTGTGACTGGATAACACCGCCATACCAGACCTGACCAATACCGACACACTGTGACTGAATAACACTGCCATACCTGACCAGTACCGCCACACAGTGACTGGAGAACACCGCCATACCAGACCTTACCAATACCGCCACACAGTGACTGGAGAACACCGCCATACCAGACCTGACCAATACCATACTGTGACTGGAGAACACCGCACCCCAGGCCTGACCAATACCGCCTTACTGTGACTGGATAACACTGTCATACCACACCTGACTAATACCGCCATATTGTGACTGGATAACACTGTCATACCAGACTTGATCAATACCGCCATACTGTGACTGGATAACACTGACATACCAGACCTGACCAATACCGCCATACTATGACTGGATAACACTGCCATACCAGACCTGACCAAAACCGCCATACTGTGACTGGATAACACCGCCAGACCTGACCAATACCGTCATACTGTGACTAGGTAACACCGCCATACCAGACCTGATCAATACAACCATACTATGACTGGATAACAACGCCATACCAGACCTGACCAATACCGCCACACAGTCACTGGAGAACACCGCCATACCAGACTGGAGAACACCACCATACCAGACCTGACCAATACCGCCATACTGTGACTGGATAACACTGTCATACCACACCTGACTAATACCGCCATACTGTGACTGGATAACACTGTCATACCAGACCTGACCAATACCGCCATACTGTGACTGGATATCACTGCCAGACCTGACCAATACCGCCATACTGTGACTGGATAACACCACCACACCAGACCTGACCAATACTGCCATACTATGACTGGATAACACTGCCATACCAGACCTGACCAATACCGCCATACTGTGACTGGATAACACTGCCAGACCTGACCAATACCGCCATACTGTGACTAGGTAACACCGCCATACCAGACCTGACCAACACCGACACACTGTGACTGAATAACACTGCCATACCAGACCTGACCAATAGCGCCATACTGTGACTGGGTAACACTGCCATACCAGACCTGACCAATACTGCCATACTGTGACTGGATAACACCACTATACCAGGCCTGACCAATACCGCCATATTGTGACTGGAGAACACCACCATACCAGACCTGACCAAATACTGACACACTGTGTCTGAATAACACTGCCATACCAGACCTGACCAATACCGCCATACTGTGACTGGATAACACCGCTATACCAGACCTGACCAATACCATATATAGTACAGGTATACAGGACCCCCGAACTATACACCGCAGGTATACGGGACTTCCCAAACTATACAGTACAGGTATACAGCCCCCCACACACAACTACACACTACAGGTATACAGGACCCCCCCAACTATGCACTACAGATATGCAAGACCCTTAAAAACTATACACTGAAGGCATACAGAACCCCTCCAACTATGCACTACAGGTATACACTAATTCCACTGATTAACTCAGATGAAATAATACCTTTAGATTGGCCTCCTGGGCACCTTAGAACAAATCTAATCAACACACTGACACTTTATACCCGGGCAGCGCCGGGTACATTTTCTAGTTGTTTTCTATATAACAGCAGCAATATATTAAAAGTTGTGCAATTCTGTAAAAACCCTTTAACCTGACATTTCTACCTGTGTGTACCTGCAGGATTACCACTGCCTTGGTGTCAGAATAGACTCAGATCTGTCTTTTACTTCCTATTACAGAGAGATGTGCAGCCGATTATTTTATGACAGGTTTAGGCTATGTTCACACTATGTATGTGTGCGGCTGTATTTTTTATGCGGCTGGAAATGTGCAGCTGAAACTACTGCCATGGGAAAAAATAGACATGCGGCTGAAAACATACGGTCATTTACTTGGAAATCTGGTTCAACTAAAAATAACAAATAAAATCTTAAGAAAGTGATGCAAACACCTCTGGATGCATCTGGGAAAGCAGGGAACACAGTTTACATGAATTGCTATTACCGGGGTTTGCGATCCTCTGCAGTATGCCGATGCCGATGCCTCTCATGGTTAATATATTGAATTAATAAAACACATTTTCGTTGTAATAAAGTCCCTTTCATTGTTCAATAATTAAATTTAAACGAATCCATCATTTTGCACTGTTAAAATAAATATATATATAAATAAATGTATATTTATATATATATTTATTTTTTGACAGTATATTTAATTGCACAATAATGGATTCGTTTAAATTAAATTATTGAACAACAAAACTGATTTTATTACAACGAAAATGTGTTTTATTAATTAAATATTAATTAGTACAGGAAGCTCCATAAGCCGTTAATTCATATTCCCGGCAATAGAGCATTCTGTACTAATCATCACTTTACTTTAATGAAAACATCAAATGTTTCTTCTAATTATGTTATCACAATAGCATTATTAGAAGAAACATTTAGAATTATATGTGCGCTCAGCTGATTGGCTGATCGACTGAGCGCACATATAATTAGCGGGTCCGCAGCACAGTGACTTCATTGTGCTGCGGACCAGCGAAGAGGACACATCAGGGTGAGTATAGAGCTCTCCCCACCCCCTCCCCTGCACTGCACCCATACCAGTAAGGAAGGGGGGTTACTTAACCCCTTCCTTGCTGGGATGGTTGCAGTCTGACATCAGTCTGGCCCCCAAGGGGTTAAGGGGGATGCAGTACATCCTCCCTTAACCCCTTGGGGGCCAGACTGTAAGCAGCGATCTGTAAAGATGCTGCATACTGTAAGGTGCACAACACCGCTCACAATGATGGGTGTTGTGCTCCTGTTTGTGTGTTTCTCCCTTTTTGTTTTTCAGATATCAGTATCCTGGGGATTACGTCGGATTCCATGGACTACGTCGATGACCAGCGTTTTTTTAATTTTTTTTTTTTTAATAAAATGGTCAATGAGGGTTGTGGGGGTGTTTTTATTTGAATAAAAAAAATTTTTAACTTGTGTGTTGTCTTTATTTCTTTACTTTATAGACTTAGTAGTGGAAGCCGTCTAATAGACGGAATCCATTACTAAGTTGGGGCCTAGTGTTAGCCGGTATAAAATGGCTAACACTAACCCCCTATTATTACCCCAGTACCCAATGCCACCAGGGGTACTGGGAAGAGCCGGGTGCCAGTGGTCCCGGAGCGTCAAAATTGGCGCTCCTGGACTGGGCGGCAGCAGGCTGGTAAGATTTAGGCTGGGGAGGGCCTAAACCAATGGCTCTTCCCACCCTGGTGTTACCAGGCTGCTGTCGTTTGGTTTTTAACCCGGCTGGTTATAAAAATAGGGGGGACCCTATGCGTTTTTTTTTTAATTATTTATTTATTTAAAAAAAAAAAACGCATAGGGCCCCCCCTATTTTTATTTATTAAATATTTAATATTTAATTAAAACACATTTTCGTTGAAATAAAATCAGTTTAGTTGTTCAATAATTTAATTTCCATCATTGTGCAATTAAATATACTGTAAAAAAATAAATATATATATAAATATACATTTATTTATATATCTATTTATTTTAACAGTATATTTAATTGCCAAATGATGGATTCGTTAGAATTAAATTATTGACCAACGAAAGGGACTTTATTACAAAGAAAATGTGTTTTATTAATTTAATATATTAACTATTAGAGGCATCGGCATTCGGCATCATTGCCGGCTATTTTTGAAGTACTCCGTACGGACCGCCTGTCAATCCACGGCCGCATTTCCAGCCGCAAACAATGGTCTTGTTCATTTTTTACGGGTCCGTTTACGATCGGGCCGTAGATTCATACATAGTGTGCACTGTGCAGCCGTATATCGTATACTTTCCAGCATACACATGAACCGGAAAAATCCGGCCGATGATTTACAGGCGCACAGATACAGAGTGTGAACCTAGCCTTAAAGTGAGTGATTAGCCAATGAGCAAGCATTTGCTCAGTCATTGGCTAATTGTTAGCTCTGTTTTTTTGTAGCAATATCTGCCTGATTTGGCAGATAACCGCTCTGTAATTGGTCCTTTATTATTATTGGTTAGCCTTAGGGCGGTATTACACTACATTAACACTAACGATAAACAATCTCAAACAACCTGTATGGCGAACGATCTTAATCGTTCATCCTATTAAACAGGACGATGATCGTTACTTACGGTCGTTCTTGTACTCGCCCTTTCTTGGCTAATAGACCAGGGAACGAGCGAACAATGTGTTATTACACTCAACGATGTTCAAGCGATTTGTCAACGATCAGCGATGAAAATAGGTCCAGATTCTATCAAAAGATCAATTTCTCAATGGCCGTTTAATTGTTGCCTGCTATTACGCGAAACGATTATCATTCGAATTCGAACGATCTAACGATTTTTCGAATAATAATCGCCCAGTGTAATAAGGCCCTTACTTTTTGTCAACTTTCACCTCTACAGTCTGTTCTAAATGCATTAGCCAGTCTCACCACCCTCTCCAGCGATTACACCAATGTCTCCCCTTGTGCCAGTCACATCACTTGTTCAGAATTGTAAAGTGCTGCAGTATGTGTTGGTGCTATATAAATATTACTAGTTTATACTTTAACAATTGAATATATATCCTTCTGCTTATTGCACTTCTATCATACTGACACCCTGGTCATTGCTGTCTGTAACCTTTCCTGTTGTTAACATTCTGGAGGCCGTACTGAGAGTCATCTCCAAGTATGTTCATCTTCTTTCCAGTTTTGCTCACAGCAGGAGCTCTGACTCTATTCAAGTACAACTGTGTTATTTCCCTCTATCAATGGTAATGGACAAACTGAATGAAACTGTCTGGGGTTTGAAAGTTTTATATTTAAAGCATGTTGTAAATAAATAAATAAAAAAAACTTTGGTTTATAGAAGTAATGCAGAAATGTCACATCTGCCTAAAATTCTGATCGGTTTTGTTTTTGTGTAATTGATATAATGATAGCCAAGAATATAAATGAAAAATGATGCACATTATCCTCTTCTCACTAATATGCAATTGACAGCTAAATTACAGGTTAGTAGATGAAAACCACATGAACAGGATATGTCTGAAGAAGCGGCTGATAATTATAATTTATAATTTTCCACAGTGGACCTTGGAACCTACACCTGTATTATTGTCAAAGGCCCATATATACTACGATTGGAGATTTTTACATTTGTGGCAAATGCATTAAAGGACAACTCCGGTGAAAATTTTTTTTGGCTTATTTAACACACATTACAAAGTTATATAACTTTGTAATGTGGTTAAATACCCGGTCTGGCCCCCTTCCCCCACTTTCCGACCCCCCACCCCGGAAGTTAAAGAATATATACATTACCTATTACGGTCGTCACGGTCCTCTTCTCTGGTGTCGGGTGATGTCAGAGCTGGGGGCGGTCTGGGTCTTCTTCCTCCTCGGCGTCTTCTTTGAGAGTGAATGGGAGAGAAAAGGCTGCTGGTGCACATGCGCACCAGCAGCCTTTTCATTGGCTGGAGCGCATCACATGGCTTCCAGCTTGCTCAGCCCTGATTGGCTGAGCTTGCTGGAAGCCATGTGATGCGCTCCAGCCAATGAAAAGGCTGCCGGTGCGCAAGCGCGCTGGCAGCCTTTTCTCTCTCATGGACCCGGAAGAAGGAGACATCGCTGGACGGCGGAGGCAGGTGACGGTGAGGCGGACGGCGGGCGAATGGAGTGGCGATCGTCACCGGAGGGATGGTGAGTATGGTGTCTGTGTGTGTCTGTGTTTTTTTTTTTTTTAGGGGGTCCCGCCGGAGTTGTCCTTTAAAAGGCACCTGCTCCCCTGCCCGGATCTCTCTTCCTCCATTCAGGCCAGCTTGTGCCTTCTGCAGGGACTGTTCTCCTGAACCTGCGGCAGGTAATTCTTCAGTTGGGGAGTATGCTGTACAACTTCGGACTTTGGCTACTAAGCTCGACTGGATGCTGCTCTGGTTGCAACTTTAAGAAGGGACTTGCCAGTAATGTGAAGGACGTACTTTCCTGCTGAGACCTTCCTTCTTCTGTGAATTACCTGATCCACCTGGCTACTTGTATTGAGATTCGCTTTTCTGAAAGAAAGTTGGTGCCAGCATTTCAGAGGCCATCTGCTGCCCAGCGTTCATCTGAGGATAGAACTGGCCACCAAGAAGAGAATTTGTGCCTTTACTGTGCCAGTCCTGACCATTTCTGCTTAAACTGTCCACAGCGTCCTCAGTGCATAGGCTTTGTAGGAGAGAGGCCTTCCTAGGTTTGTATGCATCATCTCCAGTAATGTCCCTATTGGTTCTGATCTCTTCTGGTTTCTTTCAGGCATCAGTATTAGACCACTGCTTTTTTGGATTCTGGTTCCACAGGCTTTGTTAATGCTGACTTGATTTGAAGATAGCGTCCTCCAGTAGTTCCTCCATGGTTCCTCGCCAAACCATTGAGCATTTCTTCTGTTTCATTGCCTTCGAGGAGCACAATTATTTTCTAAGCTCAACCTGCAGGGTGCCTATAACTTAATTCGTGTTCATGAGGGCGACAAATAGAAGACAGCCTTCAATACTCAGGATGGGCACAAAGAATATTTGGTGTCAGTTCTTTGGGCGGATGGCTGAATCTGCCCGAGCATAGAATGGACTCTATGGCACGGATGGAGAGTCAGGCAGGAGCGCGTGGAGGTGAGCGGTGGAATCCGTGGAAAGGTCTCTGCAAGAATTTTGTAGTGTGAACGCAGCCAAAGATTCCATTACAAGCTGGGTCCTCTCTTCATAGGATAATTTATAGTGTTGAAGCTCATCAATTCTGTGGCTTACAAACTCTATTTGCCCTCCTCTCTGTGGACCCCAAATACCTGCAGGACATACGGCAGCTGATAAGTACTGGAAGACTTGAGATTCTTTAATAGAAGTGAATTAGAAATCTCTGTCACTTTCTGGCACCAGTTGATTTAAAAAAAGAAAATAAATGTTGGTGTACTACCCTTTTAATGATTCTTATTCTCTCAGGCATGTTCTTTCTCTTAGCTGTCTGTGGCCTTTTTGCTTGGCACAACAGGTATCATGGTTCAAAGTTCTCCTGACATGTAGATGTCCCTAATTTTATGTATTTCAGACAGAACAAACAATATACCAACAAGGATTACATAACATGTCATTTTCCGATAAGGGTCTATTCATTTTGTGCTGTGTTTATTACTTAGCAATGTTGTAGAAGCGTTCATGTGTACACTTTATTCCAGGCGGATATCACAAGATTAATGACACTAGAAATTTACTGCTGCATTTCCTGTCACCAATGCCAAGTTCTTTTTTTTTTTTTAGGTTGATGTAACTGATCATCAACTTTTTAAGTTATAAAATTGTTACTAACCTAAAACCACTGCAATTTATTGCCATCATGTAGAAAACTCTTCATGGTTCACTTTACAGAAACATAAAGGTGGATTCTAACTGGTTATTGTAGGGGATAGGAAAATTTTGGGGGGAGACAAATGAAACCCAATGTACCTACCAGGGATGAGCGAACTTTTGAAAAGTTCGTTTCGTTTCAGTTCGATCCGGCTAACTTTTTCGAAGTTCGGATTAGAACGAACCGAACCTAAAACGAACCTTGCTATAACAGCTGAATAATTGCAGCTACAATAGTAGCCAAGGTGTAAGTGATTACATGTGACATAGGACACAAAGTTCCTTGGACCCAGTAGGTCGGAAAACAGACATTTGACAGTGGAACCAGCAGCAGTAATAGTACTGTATTGGACCCAGTGTGGTAGAGAAAAGACAATTGACAGAGGAGGAGAAGGCAGTAGTACTTGATTTCACCCAGCCTAATATGGTTGAAAAGAGACTATTGGAGGAGGCGGCACCACTTGATTGCACCAAGCCCAGTATGATTGAGAACAGACTATTTGAGGAGGAGGAGGAGGAGACATTACCTGGTTGCACATAGGCCAGTATGATTGAGAACAGACTATTCATGGAGGAGGAGGAGGATGTTCAGCCTTGGAGTGGTGGCCTGGGAATCCTTGCTGATGATGTTGTTCACCGCACTTTCAAGAACATGAACGAGTGGGATGATGTTGTTGATGCCTGCTCACAGAATGGCGTCCTCAAAAGTGATCAACAATTGGCACGCCATGTTCGAAGAAACCTGTGCACTATGAGGTTTATCACATGTGCCATACAAGGTATATGACGCAGCCCTTCTGCACTGCAGAGAAAAGGTTCCTCCCTTTGTGGGCTACAACACTTCTCACCATTAGTTGACCTTGGGTCAGCCATTCATATATCTCCTTCTCCTCCCTGATGGTCCGGAGGAGCTCCTGCTCCCTGTGGCTCCGTTCACCCACGCTCACAAAATAAAGGACAGCCTGAGAGCGCCATGCCTGACATCGTTGGTAAGACACTGGGGCAGGTTGGACTGCAGTCAAAG
The DNA here is from genome assembly GCF_027789765.1 of Dendropsophus ebraccatus. Classification (NCBI taxonomy): domain Eukaryota; kingdom Metazoa; phylum Chordata; class Amphibia; order Anura; family Hylidae; genus Dendropsophus; species Dendropsophus ebraccatus. Next base: position 146,762,887 of record NC_091456.1, read on the forward strand.
CGGTGGATGGTTGCAAGCTGGAGGAGGCAGAACTTTTGCAGAACTGGCCCCCTAAAGCACCGGGGAGGTGACAGTGGCAAGAATGGGCTAACTTTCTGGTGGTCTTCTGGGGGAATGTTGACCCAATGGGAAGTAACAGACATGTACTGCCCTTGCCCATAATTAAAGGACCAGACATCAGCACTGGGGTGCTATGCCTTGGACGCCAAGAATCCAAATGAGTCGCCAACATTTTTCTACACAACTGTGCAGTGATGGGACAGCCGATTGGACTTTTTTTTTTTTCTCGGACAGTGATAGGACTTTTTTGGGGACTTTTTTTGTTTCTTGGACAGTGATGGGACTTTTTTTGGACTTCTTTTGTTTCTTGGACAGTGATGGGACTTTTTGTTGTTGTGGCTAAACGGGGTTCTCCTATTTTTTGAACCTGATTGTAAAGATATGAACTAATTTTCCCTTTATAAATTCGATAAGCTTGAACACTGAAGTTGCTTTCATGTGTCTTGGTTAATACTTCTGTCATACAGCTGTCACATTACATTTTCGATTAGGCAGCACCCAGGGATATCTGAGGAGACTAATTTAGGGTCTCACCCTAACAGGGGTGACGTCACACATCTTGATATTCACAGAAAACCAATGATACAAGGGATTATAGGACTAAAAATCCCTTGTATCCTGGTCTATTCTGTGAAAAAAGTAAAATTTTGCGTCGCTGATGTTATTTTTACCAGATTCGTAACAAACTTTCTCAAAGTTCGTAACAAAGCTGGTTCTTAACGGTTTGGTTCGCTCATCCCTAGTACCTACCGATTTAATTACATGTATGCCTATAAGCCCCATAGAAAGCCTCTCCTGCTCTGGATAGTTACTCTCTCGGACAGAGGTGGCAGCAGAGAGCACTGTGTCAGACTAAAACGAAAACATTTCCCGCAGGACATACTATAGGAAGACTTGAGATTTTTTAAAATAGAAGTAAATTACAAATCTATATAACTTTTTGAAACTAGTTTAATTGAAAGAAAAAGATTTTCGCTTTATTGCTTGTTCCTTTTTTAATTCAATGTTCTGTTTATTTTTAAAAATTCATTTGATTTGTTATAACATAGCATGTGTATCCTTCTTTTCACCATCACACAATAATAATGCACACAATACAACATGAAAAGAAAAAAAAATCTTTTTTTAAGTATTACATTATTTATGTACTTTTCATGCTTACGCTGGAGACCTATATTCATATTTTACCAGATGCAATAATAACAGAAAATACCCACAAGTCTCCTCATAAGCCTTCTTCCTCTGTAGCACGCAGTCAAAAAATATTCTCAGAAATATATTTTAGTTTTCAATAAAAATGAGTTCAATAAAATTGAAAGTTGCCATCTGTGTGAACAGATGGGGATTAGCACAGGGATAGTCTGTCAGGATTGCTGACATATTAACAACCTAATCATGGCATACAAGGTCAGCGATAAGAGAGCTCAAATCTGGGAACATCAGAAATCCTTCTAGAGGTACTCAGCCCGCCACCAGCCGCTGACATGCTTCATTAAAATATGCATGAGCTGTGCCACTGCAGCCGGAATGTTTCTACAAGGTTTTTTTCTCCAGGTACTGTGGTGTCACTGGAGTTCCAAGTCGCCGCCGGTAGATCAGATTTAGGGATATCCCTGCATGAGCACAAATGAATTAATCACTAGTTCAGTCATTTCTGACTGCGCCACCTGTGCTGATACACAATGATGCTTACTGTTTGGCCACTCTGCAGTCAGCAGGGATGGTGGCTGAGAACTGCAAATTTATCATTTAGTATACATGACCTTTCCAATGAATTGTTCTTAAAATCACTCATTATGACTTTAAAATAATTTCCATTTGTTGTATACTTTATATTTTTTCACTGATAATTAAACATTTTTTGGTTCAGTACACAAATGAAGCTGCCCAGCGTTAAATTTAATTAAAGGAGAAGTCCGGCCAAACCCGTATTTTTTAGCAAGTGCTGGGAAGGGGGAGGATATAAGGAATAACATGCTCTTACCTCCCCTGCTCCAGTTCTGGTGGCCGCATCCTGCCACTCAAGTTCCTGGCCGATTGCTAGTCTGAGCGGGACCTGGGTTGAGACGTGTGAGACAGGACCCCACTACCGCTGCTGACTGGCTAAGTCACATGGGTCCCCTCTCAGATCAGGAAGCGGCCGGAGACTGGAACAGCAAGATGCGGGCACCAGTGCTGGACCGGGGGGAGGTAAGAGCATGTTATTTCTTTTATCCTCCCCAGCACTTGCTAAAAAAATGGGTCTGGCCGGACTTCTCCTTTAAGTCAGTGCTGCCCAAAGTGGTTCTAGGCATAAAAACTGACGTTAAAGACCACCTGTAGCCACTCCCCAAAAATGAGATGCTACTATCATGAAAGACTGCACGCCTTTTGAGTTTCTTGCAAGGCTTTTACACTCCCGAGATATGTGGGTTTATAATATGTGTGACAACTTGGTTAATAGTCAGATGGATGTGAAGTTAACGTTACTAATTGAATATCGGGTGAGGGGTGTGATTACAGGTCAGCAGGTGTGAATGTTTTACACTGAGGGGCATGTAGACCTAATGCACCCCTCTCCCCCCTCCCCCCTTAATTCCAGAGCACTATACAATAGATAGGTGTAGCAAGCAGGAACAGTACAAGATCAGGACACATTACATGAAGGCACATGGAGGAAGAGGACCCTGCCCGCGAGGGCTTATAATCTATAAGGTACGGGGAGAGAAACAGGAGGTAAAGTGCAGCCAATCAAGTATGATGCAGAATTATCACCTGATATTCATCCCTCTTAAAATAATGTTCACACCCATCTGACTATTAACTGTATTGTCATAACAACTATAAACTGTTCATTTGAAAGAAAAAAATTGCCGGAATGCCCCATTAAGTTAAAGAACAACTCACACAAAAATTTTTTTTGCTTATTTAACTTTGTAATGTGGTTAAATACCCGGTCTGGCCCCCTTCCCCCACTTTCGACATTACCTATTACGGTCGTCACTGTCCTCTTTTCCCGGGCGCCATCTTGTGACGACGACGACAGCCGGGGGGCGGTCCGGGTCTTCTTCCTCCTCAGCTTCTTCATGGAAAGTGAATGGGATAGGAAAGGCTGCTGGTGCACATGCGCAGCAGCAACCTTTTCATTGGATGGAGCGTATCACATGGCTTCCAGCTTGCTCAGCCCTGATTGTCTGAGCTTGCTGGAAGCCATGTGATGCGCTCCAGCCAATGAAAAGGCTGCGGTTGCGCAAGCGTACTGTCAGCCTTTTCCACCCCCTGGACCCGGAAGTGAGAGCAATTGCTAGGCGGCGGACAGCGGTGACAGAGAGGCAGACGGCGGGCAAATCGAGTGGTGATCATCACCGGAGGGATGGTGAGTATGGTGTCTGTGTTTTTTGTTTGTTTTTTTTGGGGGGGGGGTCCCGCAGGAGTTGTCCTTTAATTAAAGGGGTACTGTGGAGTTTTTTTTCTAACTATGCTCAGGGTGCAATTAAAATAAGAAAAACAAACAATCAATGTATTCTCCTCGCTCCCCAACCACTTTAGCTATCTGGGTGTTAGCCCCCAATTCAATTTCATCAAAGCCATCACAAGGATCTTTCTGCTCAGTCAGTAGCCGAGATAGAAAACCCATGCATATATTGACTGGCTGATAGGGGAACTTGTGTGACACAGACACAAGGAAGTGAGACTTCCACTCTACTTGGGTCAGTGCACTCCCTGTGTGTCCTGTGTGGTGGTAATGTGCAGTAAGAGCCAGATTCAAAGGGGTAACTTGTAAGAGCAATAACTGACAGGTCTCAGACAGGTTTCACTGGAGCAGGGTAAACCCAAGGTGTATATAACTTTCCTAAAGGTGTGGAATTGTTTTACTTAAGCCCTGATTTTTAATCCATTTTCACCCCTGGGGGTAAACTGCATGGCTCACATTCTTTGTCTTTTGATCACAGCAGAGCTCAGGCAGGAGGGTCTTGTTGGTTGGTAACATGGCATGGCAATCGCCCTGCTAGACCTTGGATGAAGGTTTATGTGTGCCCTATTAGGGAGCCAAGGGGTCCTTTTACATCTTTCCGCACAGCCTTAAGCCCCTATTCCACGGGGCAACTATGAGGAGCAAACAAGCACTATTAGCGCTCATTTGCTCCTTGTTCCCTGCTCGAGCGGATGAGTGTGGGAGGGTCCGCGGGGAGGTGTGGTGGGGCTGCCCGGGTGATCGCTTGAAAGACAGGCGACGCAACGATCGGCCGACATGAATGATGCCTTCTATTCCATGGGATGATTATTGGCCGAATACGGCTGATAATCGTTCCGTGGAATAGGGCCTTTAGCCTACTTACACCTCTCCTCCTTCACACAAACTTGTGTACATGCCTAAGCAATGTCCTGTAGTAAACTATAGCTCTTTACTTCGTGTTGTCCTGGCCTACACTGCCCTCTCTCTTCCTCTCAGGAGAGAGGCTCTGCATTTTCTTTTCCTACTGTATGACTGGGCAGGTTAACCCTTTTGCAGCTCTCGGCCTTTCCTTTTATATATTGAAGTTGGTGCAAATAATATAAATTAGTGTAAAAGCTTAAGTAAAAATACAACACTCAAACACTCAAGTAAACACCTTAGTGCAAATAGAAACCTAACCTATCACGAATAAACTGCTTCACCATAATAACATAGTACGGGTGAAAAAAGACACATGTCCATCAAGTTCAACCTAGTAGGAGATGAATAGAGGGAAGCTGTATATCTATCCTATCACCAGTTAAGCTGTTCTTATGTCTTACCATTTTTTACCCATTTAGGTCTCTCTCCTAGTATTTAGAGTAATCTTCTAAACTGCCCCTTCGACATGACACCTTTTATATCTTGCTTGGTGAAATATATTTCTTATTGAATTACATGACACATGATTTATAGCAAATAATATAAAAATCTATAAGAAACTCTTTATGGAGGTGTCATGGCCGCAAGACAAAAGAATCCTTTGTCCATATATTAATGGACATGCTTTGGTGTGATAAATCTGTGTTTCACACTCTTTGCCCTTATGTAGCCCTTAAGGAGACTATTGTAAATTTGTGTTCAGATAGAACACACAAGTTTTATATGTCTTGGTGTGAAATGGATCACTTCTCCAAGCTGTAGAGAATAGACATGTATAAGGATGGGATATTTTTTTTTATTCGGGTTTGACACCTGTGCACTGAATTAGGTATAAAATAAGCTGCAAATGAAAAATCTATGACCCAGAACTAGGGATGCACCCATTGGTTTAACTAGTGTAAGCTCCAAGGTCATTGCATCAATCAGCTACAGGGTCTCTAATGATACCCCTGCTGCTTAGACCTAACCAGTATTGAGCATGGGGAATTTATAGAGATGGTAATATAATCAATAGAGATGAGAGAACTTTTGAAAAGATCGGTTCAGCAGGTTTGCTCAACTTTGAAGGAAAGTTTGGGTTTGTCTGGGCCAAACTTCAAATGAACTGCATTAAACCAGCATGTTTTTGTTCGGAAATTAAAAACATCAACACTGGAAAGATGATATAAATTATTTTATTTTAGCAGGTTAAGCAGTTGCAAAGGGTTAGTTTTCTGCTGTACGTTAGCTTTGCACAGACGCGATCCCTATGTATGCCGATTGCTTTCTCCCCTGCCAGCTTGTTTTGCGTATATTTACTAATTACAGCAAACGGAAAACAGCAACATTGGAATGAGAAACATGTTGTATTAAGTAAATATACACAAAAGAAGCTATCAGGAAAGGAAGCAATCTGCAGATACATACTGCTGATGTGCTGTACAAATGCTTGTTACACCAGGGAATGGGATGGGGCACACACAGAATGGTACTAGAAGCACCTCTAACCCTGCTCAGAGTCCCAGTCGGGTGTTCAGTCTGTGTCTCCCCCTCCGATGTTGCGTGCGTTCCTCCCAATAGAGCAGTGTAGAGTGAATGGCCACGTTCTGGGTACTCTATTATGACCGTGTCCCCAGCACAAATGCAGGAGCTCATAGAACACTTATAGAACAAAGCATCCTTTCTCCTTGAAAAAGTTTTTCTAGAGTGGATAAACAAGCAAATATTCAGCATCTTGCTTGATAAACAAGATATATTCCTTAAAGATTAGATAGAATAAGACCATCCTCACTTATCTTCTCCCACATCCCTGGATTATTCAACACCTAGGATGGCCACACTTTTTCTGTAACAATTATCTCTTCTAACCTCCCCATACACATGAACATTTGGCATGGCTGAATGTCCATGTGTTCTATATGTCAAGGGGTAAGATAAAGCCAGAACAATCTGGAGGGAGGCGGCAAAAATCTACCACCTCCAACCCTTCTCTACACTGACATCATCTCTAGGAGTAGAGTCATGAAGCTCACATATACCTCACAGTGTCAACCAAACCAACTGATGGCAGTGGGTACACCTTTAGTGCGGTAAATTTTTCAAGGAACCTTTTTGTTTCGGTGCTTCTTATCCATAAGTACCATTGATCTTACACGACCAGCATAATAACCTCTTTTTGGCTAGGCCTTGGGTAGTTCCTCCTGCTTATTTAGTTTTTTTCATTTTAGTGCCTATGGTATATGCTGAACCATACCATATTTTATTGTATGTCGGTGTAATTGCCCTGCTCTCTTTTTGCCTGTTTTAAAACATTTTGAAATTTAAAAAAATGTTTACAGAATATGAAACTTCTTTCTAACACATCAAAGGATATCAAAACCTTTCAAGTCATATTTTTCTGAATAATGCTAGAAACATGTAGTGGAGAATGACTTTGGTGGTTTGGATTAATGGAATTTTACAATGTAGAAACACCTGAACATTTAAAAAGCAGTATACGGTTTTTTCTTTTAATATTTTTTGCTACTTTAATAAACTTACTCAACTATTTTCATATAAAAACAAAGACAGTAAAGAAATATTCATGTCTGTATGGACAAATAGTTCCTGCACTGATCAAACAGTTCTGTGGATTTTCTTCGGCTGGTATTATCTGTACGGTTATCGTACTTTGAGTATAGAAGGAACAAGAATATAATGAGAAGTATAACTGTAGAAACCAAAGTATAACTATAATAGTTAATGATCCAACCAGAAAATATCATCATTATTGCTTGCCATTATGTTAATTTTGTTTAAAGTGTCACTGTAGTTTGGAAAAACTTTTGAATGTCATTGAGACATGTCAAAAGTTTTGATCGGTCCGGGTCTGAGTGTTCAGACCTGTACTGATCATGAGAACGAGCTAAGGGCAGTCCTCTCCCATCTCTGTGTCACATGATCAGTGCGGCTCCGACTGACTCTCTATGTAAGTCTATAGAGCCCAATATCACGACACAGAACGGGGAGCAGACTGCGCTGCAGCACAGTCCTCTCCCCGCTCGTACTCATGATCGATACGGGTCTAAACAGACCTTGACTGATCAAAGCTTTTGACATGATACATGATATGCCTTTATGACTTTTTTGTTTCAGACGACACTGACACTTTTTAGCTGGGTTCACACTACGTATATCTCAGTCAGTATATTTCAGTCAGTATTGCAACCAAAACCAGGAGTGGATTAAAAACACAGAAAGGCTCTGTTCACACAATGTTGAAATTGAGTGGGATGGCCGCCATTTAATGGCAAATATTTGCTGTTATTTTAAAACATTGGCTGTTGTATTGAAATAATGGCAGTTATTTACTGTTATATGGCGGCCATCCACTCAATTTCACCATTGTGTGAACAGATCCTTTCTGTGTTTTTAATCCACTCCTGGTTTTGATTGCAATATGAGGACCACAATACTGACTGAAATATACGTAGTGTGAATCCAGCCTTAGTAAGGCTGGGTTTACACTAGGCATATTTCAGGCAGTATTTGGTCCTCATGTCAGGTCCTCATTGCAACCAAAACCAGGAGTGGATTGAAAACACAGGAAGGCTCTGTTCACACAATGGTGAAATTGAGTGGATGGCCGCCATATAACGGTAAATAACTGCCATTATTTCAATACAACAGCCGTTGTTTTGATATAACAGCAAATATTTGCCATTAAATGACGGCCATCCACTCAATTACAACATTATGTGAGCAGAGCCTTTCTGTGCTTTCAATACACTCCTGGTTTTGGTTGCTATGAGGACCAAATACTGCCTGAAATATACTGTGTGTGAACCCAGCCTAACACTGTAAACTTGTTTTATCAATATATAGTTTTCCAAAGGAAATGTATTTTGGGAAATATCATTAAAGGGAATCTGTCAGCTCTTATTCACATTCCAAACTGATGACACAGTTAGATAGCTGTTACATCCTGAAGACTCATGGTACCTTTCATATATCTGTGCTTTCAGAATGTAGAAAAAAAATATTTTATTTTATAGTAAAAAGTTGTTTTCAAGCCTCTTAATAGCTACAAATTACAACCCCCCCCCCTTCCTGCTTGATTGACACCTGGAGTCCCAAACAGAGTCAGGTGTGTGAGGGGGAGCAAGGAGGTTGTAAAGCTTTCTGCACTTCAGAAGCTGGGAAAGCCTCTTGACTCTTTTTACTGAAGAATAAGGCTCTTTTGTTTTTACATTCGGGAAGCACAGATGGATATATGAAAGGTACTATGGGGGAGATTTATCAAAGGGTGTAATATTTAGACAGGTGCAAACTGGCCACAGCAACCAATCACAGCTCGTCTTTCCTTTCACCAGAGCTGGAAGCTGAGCTGCGATTGGTTGCTGTGGGCAGTTTGCACCGGTCTAAATTTTACACCCTTTGATAAATCTCCCCCTATGTGTCTCCTTTATGTAACAGCTATCTAAGAGTATCAGCAGTTTGGAACATGAATGTCAGCTGACAGATCCCCTTTAAAGTGTTAAAGTGACTTGTCTTCAGGATGGGGCATCAATCGCTGATCAGTGGGGTGATGACACCCTGCCAAGCAGCTGTTTACAGTGACAGCCATGGCCGGATCTGCGCAGTGATTGGGGCCGGAAGCAGATGGCTGAGCCTGGTTACTACAGCTCCTGTTCAGTTGATACCACACTCAATTGCAAAAACAACAGACAGATAAGTGCTAATGTTACCATTAAACCTATACAGTTTATGCCGATGTTCTGCATTTACTGACCTTGCCAGGAAATGGATGATGATTCTCACAATTATCATAAATTACAGTTCAATGATATCACTGTCAAAGACTCAACATGGTAAATATGGGTAAATAACAAAAAACAAAGTCAAGAAAATGACATCGTTTCTAGAAAATCAGAAATCATACGTAAGTCGAGGGGATAAAATAAAAGATATTTAAGAATAGATGTAGCAGAAGAACAACGAGAGCAGAAAAGCGCTAAGACTGCAGCTGCCTGGCTTGACACTAAGTAATGGTAAATCTCCTAGTTAATTGTCCTATATTCTTCTAATTATCACTTAAACCTAACGGCTCTCAGTACATGTAATTGTAACTAACTGCATGCATAGATACTAATGCTCCAGCGTACCTGATGGAATGTTGCAAACAATTTGATGTAACTGTTTTTAATTAAGAACACATACAGATCTCTATGGACACAGCTGGATTTCCCTTTCATAATTATGACTATGATGTTTGTATAGTAGAAGAATTGAATTTGTAAGCATTTTACTATCCAGAGCCCTATTATTATATTCCAGAAACTTAGATTTATAATTTAGTTTGTAATTGTCACTATCTATGTAATATCAGGACTCATAAAATATTTATGTTATGGAAGTTTTTCTTAACCTACATAGCCTGGGCGCACAATGCATTTGCTAAATTATTCATAAATAGTTCACTGTACACATTTAAATTACCTTTTAGCATATTGTTCAATTTGCAAACATCTTCACAAACTTCTATACTAAATAGACGTTGGCAGCTTTGTCACTTTTCCAGCAAATCAATGTCAAACTCTGTTTAACTCTTGGCCTTCTAAAGAATACATGTATAGTAAATTTTGAAATATGAGATTCAGAAGCTATATAAACATAGAAATTGTACCGCTTCTCCTCTATTTGTGATGTTAGGAGTTAGTTTGCATTCAGAAAGTAACCATTATCCGAGGAAATTGGTGTCTGCGGCTGATTTAAATCCTTTGAGTGCAATTAATATTATAAGGAGATTTTGGCTTTTTCTGTAAGTGAATTTTTTTCCATTTAGGAAACAATAACATTTTTGTTTATATATATATCTTATATTTTTTTTATATATTTTTATATTGTGTTTTTTGAAGAACATATTGACTATAGTATATACGGACACCCTTCCCTAAAATGGTTTAAAAATTAATAAAGGAACACCCTGTATATAAAGCAGATATCCACTTTTAGGCTATGTTCACACAACGTGAACACCCGGCCGTTCCATGACCCCTGCCGGGTCACGGAACGGCCGGTCTCAGCCCGGATCATCCCGGCCGGTACTTAAGTACTCAGCGCACGCCCGCATCAGAGCTTCTCATAGCCCACAGTGAAGCAAGCGATCGGAGCCGCTCGCTTCACTGTGTGAACTGACAGGTCTTTCTACGCTCCGGCCGGGATCCCATTAAAAATAAGGCTATGTTCCACCCCTCAAAACTACGTCCGTAGTTCTGCGGCGAGAACTACGGCCGTAGTTTTACGTAGTGTCAACATAGCCTTAAAGGGTTTCTGTCAGTTCTTGGACATGTACTATCAGTGTCCTATACTTGTGTATGCAATAAAGAGAATTTTACCTTTTGTGTACCTTTCTAAATTCATAAAATCACTTTTTTTCCTCGGCTGTGATGAGGCATTTTCCAGTTGCTCAAGTGCAATGGGCTGGGACACCTTCTTGCTCTTTCCCCGCTCTCTTCCCCTTCTTGATTTATCTGCAGGGCTTGATCTTCTGGGTCCAGTCCAATACCTAAATCTCATTTCTGTGCTGTTGATACAATATGGGGTGCACAAGCAGTGTGTTGCTCTTTTTTTCCCCCAATGGTTCTAGCGTTTGATTCAGGTATGCATGTATGTTTTATCACTATGTGTCGGGGGAGGGGGGGCAATGCAATTTTACAATTTTGCCCGTTTACTGTGTAATAAAATTGCTCAGTAATAGGATTCTGTGTTTGTACCAAATATGTCTTTTTTGTACCAAATGAGTCTTTTTTTTATACCTTAATGGTGCGCTCACACCTACAGGATCTGCAGCTGATTTTCTGCAGCAGATTTCATTTAAATAACTGAACACAGCATCAAATCTGCTGCTGATCTGCTGCAGATCCTGTAGGTGTGAACGCACCCTAAAAGTTCATTGAAATACATAGTGTGACGTAATAGACAGATGCTTAGACTTTTTCAGGCCTCTGATGATTATGTATGGTGCACTGATGGGCTGCCAGTGGTACCCCCCTCCCATTTGTCAAACACCCAACATGGAACAAGATGAAGTCCAGAAGAGTCAATGGGATCAAGTTGAGAAGAACTGCTTTGTCAAATCATGAGGACACCATGATCAAGCAGTCATAAACAACATAAAAAAGGAACACCAACCACCATTTATTTGTGATTTGTATTCAAATTCCAATCATTTGTAAATCTTGTATTTATGAAAAATTTAGATATTGTAATTTTCTACTATTTATTATAAAGTAATTAAAGGGGTATTCCACACAAGCATAACTTTTGATATGTTGCGGCCCATGGTGAGACTAACAATTCATTCCATACTTATTATTATCTATTCAGTCTCCTTCCACCAGGTCTCAGCTGCTGCTTTTTGCTGAAAACACAAAAATCTGTGTCTGAGCCTTTCTCTCTGTCTCTCCCTCTTCCCTTCTGAGACAGCTGATGTAAACAAGCCCATGACTGGCTTTATCTGCAACATTATAGCTTCTTTGTGCACAAGCCCAAAAGACAGAAATGGCTGCACATCGTACCCATGGCTGACACGAAAGCTTATTCAGCTGCATTTAAAACCAACATCAGAAGTTAGTATATAACTTGGCCAAACCATATTGCCTCATGTACCACGTGCAGGTCTTCTGATACACATGAGTCCCTAACCAAAAAACATCACTGTGCCGGTCAGCGACCACAATCCCCGCAAAACGTGCGCACGCAAGCAAAGAAGGGGGGCCACGGAATGGCCCCCAAACCCCATTGTCACAGGACCAGACCCTAAAGGGCCCCCCGAACCCCGCAGGCTCCACCGGCGGAAAAAGTGGACGCCAAGCAACACAAGTGTGAACAAGCTCTTACCTCTCTCCATTCCTCTGCAGGTAGAATGGGAGAATACTAGGAGATCCTCCCCTTATGTACACAGGTGCTTCCTGCTAATTTGGATCACATGGGTCTTACAAAGCACGAGTGCTAGCCACAATGAAAAAAGGGACAGAATACATAAAATATGCACAAGTCAAAAAGACAGAAATGGCTGCACATCGCACCCATGGCTGACACGAAAGCTTATTCAGCTGCATTTAAAACCAACATCAGAAGTTAGTATATAATTTGGCCAAACCATATTGCCTCATGTAGCTTCTTTGTAATGCTGGGAGGGTTGTTCACAATGGGGGGATTTACGAACGGTACGCCAGAGGCGTACGCCAGGGAGAAGGTGCAGATTTGCCCCTTCTCCCTGGAGTACGCCTCCCGTGCGCCCTGCTCGCCCGATGGGTGGACTGGCGGAGCTTGCGGGGGCATGATGAAGTGGGGAGGAGCCGTGGCCTCCTCCCGCGCCTAATTTATCATGATTTACGCCTGCCTGCAAGCGCAAATCATTACGCAAATCTACACTTGCTGGAAGCAGGTGTAGATTTGGTACGCCGGGACAGATTCGGGCACCCAGCTGGCCAGATTCACTACGAGGCGTACGCCTCTTAGTGAATCCTGCCGCGAAAAAGGGGCGGAAGCTTATAAGACTGGCGCCTTCAGAGAGACACACCAGGAACTTGTTTATATCAGCTGGAAGGGGGAGACAGAAATTAAGGCTCAAACACAGATTTTTGTGTCTTCAGCAGGAAGCAGCAGCTGATAATTGGGAGAAGGAGACTGAATAGATAATAAGTAATAAGTATGGTATGAATTGGTAATCTCACCATGGGCAGCGACATATCAAAAATTATGTTTTAGGGAAATACGCCTTTAATGTATTTACCAAAACTGTATGCGTAAAGATTTCTAACATGTATTAACCCCTTAACGAGAGTATATTTACGCCCCGCGGCCGCCTCAGGGAGTTCAGAGGGGGGGGGGCGCGTATCGACCGCGCTCTGAATCGTCGGGTGCCGCATGTAGCCCGGGACCGCGGCTATTAGTGGGCACGGTCCGATCGCCGTGCCCGCTAATAAAATAAGCAGATGCAGCTGTCAAAGTTGACAGTTGCATCTGATTACTTATGCAGCCCGATTGGTGGTGGTTTAGTGGCGGAGATCGCTGGACGTTGTCCCGGAGGAGCGATCTCCGTGTCTGCTGCCGGCCGGGGTCTGCGCGCCGTAATGGTTCATGTGGGTTTCTAGGTGAAAAACTCAAGTGCTATGGCCTTTTAGGCACAAGGAGGAAAAAAAAACAAAGTGCAAAAATGCAAGTTGGTTGCAAGTGGTTAATATTTATATATAATAAAATATATAAAGTATTTCTGCATTATATCTGATACAGCCTACAATTTTGTTTTACCACTATTACTTTTCTCTGAAATTTGCTCCATTTGCCAGTACAATAATCCTGATTTCATCATTTTATGGCTAATACCGGTCATAACAAGCCAGATACAACTGGGTGAAATCCAGGTGTTCAGCCCCTCTGGCCGATAGGCCAGATTGTTGCTTGTACTTGGCAGGGTTTCTTGTGGGGAGGTTGTGGTCTGACTCTGAACAGAGAGGGAACAGATGCGAAAAACACAGGACAATTTAGGAGAGAGAAGATAATTAAATGTGTGCAGGAAATGAGGAACGAAGATTTTGAGTCACTGAGTAGATTATTTTCATCATTTATAATACAGAAAGTTGTTTAAGAGAGAAATTAACGTAAAAAAAGTAAATTAAGGAAATCTGGCGAAGTGTAAACTTTGTGGCAACGAGAGAGCCATGTGTCTGGATTGCAAACAACCTGCCCCAGGTGTCATAAACCTGCACGGTCTGCTGGTCCATGACTTGGACCTGATGTCTATTATACGGACATTCTAATAAAGCGAAGCACACACTGCCCAAAGATAACATATCTGTTGCCTGGGTCCCTGCAAGCTATGCCCAGAAAATGTACTTTGATGAACTCCTGCGCTGTATGGAAAATCAGCTCAACTAGGCATTGAGGTGGTCCCTGGATCCCAAGTAGTCATGGTCATGGGACTGGCCAGCGATGTAATCATGCCTTTCTAGGTGTGATTCACAGCCCTGTATTATTGCTGCATCACAGAGAGGCAGGCCTGGCAACTTGTACTCACAGCAATGATACTCACAGCGCTGTGAATCACTGTTACATTGCTGGCCAGCCCTATGAACATGACTACTTGGGATCCAGGAACCGGCCCGATGCCTAGTTGAGCCACACTTCCATACAGCGTGGGCAGTTCATCAAGTACATTTTCGGGGGATAGCTTGCAGGGACCCAGTCAACAGACATATGTTTGGGCAGTGTGTGTATTAAGAATATTTGGTAACATAATAGAGATTTGTCACATGATTGGTTCCCCTTAAACTGATAGCAAAGGCCCAGGATCTGCCCCTTAGGCCATCACTTGCTGGTGTCTTACCTACAATAAAATGTCATTGCAATTCTTCCGGTAATGATAAAGAGATGACCACTTACATGTGATCTGTAAAGAACAGGAAGCAGCAGCCTATTGTAACACTCACTGGCCAAGATAAAAAATAAAAAAAAAAAATTTCTTTTTTCAAATATAAACATAAAAATTTTATACTACAACACCATTTTTATCTATATGTAACATAACATTTTTAAGAAATTTTATGATGTGTTACCTATAATTCAGCTTAGATACAATCAGCAGCTTACTTTACTTCCTTCGTGACTATCTTCGTGATGATAGATATCCCTTAAAGGTTTCATCCATCTCCTCCTCCTCATTCTCTTTTTTTTTTCCTTGAAGCTGTACATATAGTATTTAAAGGGTTGCCCCAATAGGATGACCCATGTACCAACATTTCTTCGTCAAACGTTTTATTGCTCAGACCTTGCACCATTTTGTCCTTTATTATGTTCTCAATACACCATTGTAGGTGAGGTCTCCAAAACGAAAACCCCATTATTTTCCTTCTCCCATGTCTATAGAAGAGCTATACCTCTACCATTCACATAGGATCATAAATCAATAAAAAAAAAAGTTTTCTTTTTCTTTTTTTCTTTCTTTTCTTCTTTTTCAGCTGAATCATATCACTTTGATAAGCACAATGCCCTTATTGCCCTTACATTTGAGTTTTAGATCTCCCAGAGGAAAAATGATTTTTGCTGAAAGAACAATATGATCACAGGAGTCAACCTTGATGAAACACTCCACAGATTGTTGTACTGTCAATTTACCAACACAAAACATTTCCACAAAGCGACATTTTTCATTTTACAAAAAAAAAAAAAAGCTGAAAAAGATAAAAGTAAATTTTTATATAAAAATGATGAGATTAATGACGCTTTCATTTTTAGTTTTACCAATATTTTATCTTAACACATATCTTTAACCCCTTTAGGCACACAGCCGATTTCCTTTTTTTCCCCTCTTCCTCTTTTTTTTATTCTCGTCTACCAAGAGTCATAACTTTTTTTTTACCTTTAACAGAGCCTTATGATGGCAAATATTTTACAAAACCATATAATACAGTTAGATAGAAAAAAAATATGGAATTTAAAAAAAATGTGCAATTGCTCATTATTTATGGCCTGCTTTTGCAAAATAGGTTTTGTTGTTGTTGTTATTGTTGTTGTTGTTTTTTTAACCCTTTGAGGACCAGGCCCTAAATGACCCAGTGGACCGAGTAAATTTTGTTCTTTGCGCTTTCGTTTTTTCCTCCTCCCCTTCTAAGAGCTCTAGCACTTTCAGTTTTTTTAGCTACAATGCCATGTATTGGCTTGTTTTTTACAGGAATAGGTGTATTATGTAATGGCGTCTTTCATTCTACCATAACATGGTTGATGGAACCCTAAAATTATTATTTATGAAGATATAAATGGGAGTAATCGTAAAAAAGAATGCAATATGGTAACATTTGGGGGGTTCCTGTGTCTACGTAATGTACTATACAGTAAAAGTGACATGATACTATTATTCTATAGGTCAGTCTGAACACAACCATATGCAGGTTACACAGATTCTCTAGTTATATATTTTTTTTAATGAAATCTTTTTTTTTTGCCAATTAATTATTAATAAAATGGGCCTATTGTGACGCTTATAGCGCTTTTATTTTTTCACCTACGGGGCTGTATGGGGTGTAATTTTTTCCGCCATAATCTCTAGTTTTTATTAATACCATTTTTGTGAGGATCGGACATTTTGATCACTTTTTATTGATTTTTTTTTATATATAATGTAACATAAAATTGGTAATCCGTGCACATTTTTCCCTCTTTTCGTGTACGCCGTTCGCAACGACGCTTGTTATATTTTACTAGATCGGACAATTACGCACGCTACGGTATATTATATGTTTATTTATTTATTTATTTTTATATGTTTTATTTATATAATGAAAAAAAGGGGGGTGATTTCCACTTTTATTGGGGGAGGGGCTTTGGGGTAGTGTATTGGTGTTTTTAACTTCTTTTTTTTTACACATTTGAAGTCCCTTTGGGGGACTTGTATATACACTACTTTGATTTTTTACACTGATCATTGCTATGCCATAGGCATAGCATTGATCAGTGTTATCGGTGTTCTGCTCATTGAACCTGCCTGTGCAGGCTCAGTGACCAGAGCGACGATCGGACCGCACAGAGGCAGGTGAGAGACCTCCGGCGGTCTGCTTTAATGATCGGGACCCCCGCAGTCACACTGCGGGGGTCCTGATCAGTAAGTGACAAGGGACTCCCCTTGTAACTTACACTTAAAGGGAACCAATCACCGGAAAAACGCATATAGAGCTTTTGAAATGTGCTGTTAGAGCACACAGCACACTTGGCACACGTGTTTCCATAGCCTCCGTGCCTTCCCCGTGTAAGCCGCAAAGTAACTTTATAAAACTGGCGCCCTGTATGCTAATTACCTGAGGTAGTCACCTGGGCGGTGTTCGGCTAGCAGGTAGTCACGGTCCCCTGGGCGTTCTTCCGCTGTAATCACGCCCCTCTGGGCGTGATTCAAATGGCCGAGTAGCTGTGACATTCTGATGCCGGACGCCGCCGCACATGCGCAGTGCCGCCGCTTCCATTCCGGCGGTACTGCGCCTGTGCAGAATAGCCTCGAATAGCCTGTTAGCCGGAGTTCGAGGCTATTCTACACAGGCGCAGTCCAGCCGGAATGGAAGCGGCTGCACTGCGCATGAGCGGCGGCGTCCGGCATCAGTACGTAAGCGCGCCGACGTTGGGCACGGCGCGCTCCCGAGTGACGCCACAGCCACTCTGACATTTGAATCACGCCCAGAGGGGGCGTGATTACAGCGGAAGAACGCCCAGGGGACCGTGACTACCTGCTAGCTGAACACCGCCCAGGTGACTACCTCAGGTAATTAGCATACAGGGCGCCAGTTTTATAAAGTTACTTTGCGGCTTACAGGGGGAAGGCACGGAGGCTATGGAAACACGTGTGCCAAGTGTGCTGTGTGCTCTAACAGCACATTTCAAAAGCTCTATATGCTTTTTTCCAGTGATTGGTTCCCTTTAAACGCTGTTTAAGTGTCACTAAAAATTATGGCTATAGTTTGCATTTATTTTATGGTGTGTTGACCCAGTCAAAAAGTGCCAAAATTGGTGCATGATGTGTTTTTTTTGGGTTTTTTTTGCCAGATGTGACCAGATGTATGCCAATAAGGAAATATGACATGCCATATACCTACATAGCCTTTCTGTGTTTGCCTTTTTTGCTCCCCAGGTGTCCTCCTTTTGGGTCTTTAGTGCCCCCTTCTGATCACAGCCACATCCAGCCCATTCAAACAATGCCTGACTGAGATGGGACAGCAATGCAGCCAGTAATTTAGGAAGTGCAAGCGGCTGTGAACAGCGAGGGACATTGGGAGAGTGTGGACAGGTAAGTATTGATGAGAGAACTTGCTGAACTGCACTAAAACAGCCAAACGCCTGAAATCTTTTAGCTGTTTTAGTGTGGTTTGTTTAAGGTTTAGTTCGAATGCTTCAAAGTTTGGTGAACCTGCCAAACCAAACTTTTGAAAGGTTTGCTCATTTCTAATTTTAATAGAACATCCCCTCCTCACACAAAGTGACTGTAGTGTGTTAGTGGATCGTATGGCAGCCAGTAGCCAGCATTAGGGAATAATAGAATGCCTATGAACATTATGCTGACAGAAATAATATACTGTAATGGCAGTCTATTATGTGAATGATCAAGCGATCGCATACTCTAGTCTTTCCAACCAGAGTAAACTGAAAAGTTAGTGCCAATATTGTTTTTGGGTTGGTTGTTAGGTTGAGGGTTATGTGCTAGGGTTTTTTTTAAGGCTATGTTCACATATAATATTTCAATCACTATTTTTAACCAAAAATAAAGGAGTGGGTCTAAAACACAGAAACAGTGAGTATTGACTAAAATCTGGCCCTGGCATGCTCTTACCTAGTTACATTTCTTCTACTATGGTACATTAGGACAACTGAAAAGAGAAACCCCTACTATCAGCACACTCAGTCCTTATTGCTTTGTTGTAGGAACTCTGTGCGCCACCATGTTTGGTGCCCCTTTACCATGAAATTTTTATATACAACATTTAATCAGTAAAGTGCTTCCATCAGACACTTGGAATAAATTTTTTACATTTTTTAAATCATCTGGTGTCAGAAAGTTATACAAATCTGTAAATTACATCTGTTTAAAAAAAAAAAAACTCAAGCTTTTTTAAGTACTTATCACCTGCTGTATGCCCTGCAGGAAGTGGTGTTTTCTTTTCAGCCTCAAACGGTGCTCTCTGCTGCAATCTCTGTCCATGACATGAACTGTCCAAAGCAGGAGAGGCTTTCTATAGGGATTTATTACTGCTCTGGACAGTTCCTGACATGGACAGAGGTGACAGTAGAGAGCACTGTGTCAGACTGGAAAGAATACACCACTTCCTGCGGGACATACAGCAGCTGACAAGTACTGGATAGCTTGAGGTTTGTTATTTTTTAGATAGAAGTAATTCACAAATATGTATAGGTTTCTGACATCAGTTGCTTTGAAAATATTTTTTTTCCTGTGCAATAAGGCCTTTATTAAGTTTATATTACAATTTTAGGCTATGTTCACACTACGTAAAAAAACACGTCTGTATTTCATAACAACGGCTGTATTTGTGCAAACAACGGCCGTTATTTTGCAAATAACGGCCATTGTTTGCGCAAATACGGCCATTGTTATGAAATACAGACGTGTTTTTTCACGTAGTGTGAACCCGGCCTAATGGTACAATATTAAAAAATCTTGAAATGACACCACCTTTTCTGGTGAAAAGCCTTGGACGTGGTATATGAATATGTGAGCAGCCAGGACAGGAGCAAGTTAACCATAGCTGCTTTGTCACTTCTAATAATTGAAATGTTAACACAGATGAAAAATATTGTATCTTTTTTCCTTTTAACCTGCAACCTATATATACATGTAAATGTCTAAAACTTCCCCAAAGCATTTTTTTGTTCCAGAGAATCATCAATCAGGGGAAAATGACCTTTTTGAAGAACAAAATCTCCTAGCTCATGTCTTCTAAAATATGAATGATGTTATGCTGGAATAGCAAGAAAAATGACAAGATTTATCATGCTGAGAAGAAGCTGGTTGATCTATAAGGCAACCTCACATTCTGTGTGGAATAACCAATTGCAGATGTAATTGTTTGTGCATTCTTGTAAAGGCCAACAAAATCAAGCATCTGTCATGACAATATAGAAGGCACAACTCATTTAGTGTACTTAGTATTCCGTTTATCCACAGAAAGGTCACTTATATTTTCAATGGCCATTTAACTGGCTGAGAGAACCAGGCATGCGTCTATTTTGTAGAATGTAATTTGGCAATGAGAATGGATGCATTGATTAAGTGGAAAGGTAAATTATAGTAATGAGAAGGAAAATTTGGTCTGTATCTGTGCTGATAAAAAATAAGGGCCACATTTCTAAAACTAAAGCCTATTAGCAAAGCAGCACAACAGCCCTAGAAGCTGGTGGGAAATAATGTATTTTAAGTGGATCAAAAAAGTTGTTCATTATGTTATGTAAACAGATTGTGGTTTTATTTCTGGTTCATATATACAGTGATACCTCGATTTTCGAACACTTCGTTATTCGAACAAAATTTCCCCCTGAAGTTTTGTTTGTTACTTGAACATTGTTCAGTACTAGAACAAAATGAGGAGAGATAACTGTCCGCTGAACTATTCTTCTTCTGACAGTTATTGAGGGGTTCGAACACCAAGGTTAAAGGGAGCGGGGATTCCCATCATAATGACAGGAATCCCGACTCTAAACTGGTGTTCCCTGCTGCAGAGCCACAGAGAGAGAGGCAAAAGCTGGGCGGCTGTTTGAACTTGCTGTGCTCCTGCCCCTATTAGAACTCAGCACCAAATTGAAACAGTCCCCATCGCTGGTGCAGCTCTGTCTTGTTAGAATTTGGTGCGGAAGTATGGGCACCGGCAGCCTGAAGATTGGTGCTGCAGCTGGGGCAGGCCTGAGGAGATATTACCCATGGCCAGCGATCTTGTGGCCCAGAGGAGGGCCACGGTGGGGAGAAGCAGCAATGCACTGGGGAAATTGGCAGCTGCCAGACAAGCGGTGTAGCAGATGCAGTACAGGGGGCAGGCTGGAGGGGCTGGAGCTGCCTTGAGAGGACTCCCCACAGCTGGTGTAGCTCCCACGGCTCATTCATGTTAGAACTCGGTGCCTGTTTAAGTTTGGCGCCAATTTCCCACAGGGACAGGAGAGGAGCAAGTTCAGACAGCCGTCCCACACCTGCCTCACTCTGAGGCTCTGCAGCGGAGAACACCAGTTTAGAGTGGGGATTCCTGTCATTATGACAGGAATGCCCACTCCTAAGTAGTGGTGCAGGATACACCGCTACTTACTGCTAGTCTTTACACTTTGTGTGCCGGGCCAAAGGAGTGCAAAAAACACTTAAAGACATTTGCATTGTCCCCTATGGGAACACATGGCTCGGTTCTCGATCGGCTCGGGTCTGGAAGGTTTTATATATATATATGCTATATATACTTCTACAATTTAAAAAATTGTGTAAAAAAGAAAAATCTAAAAAATATATTCACTCAATTATATACATTTTTGCACAACACATAAACAAAAACCATTGATGTATTCCCCCTACTACGGTATATTAATGCCTAGTCTCATTAACAGTATGGTTACTATTAAGGGTAGCTTCATACATACCAGATTTGCAGCAGATTTAACGCTGCGAGTTTGCTGGTACTGTAATCTTCAATGAGGTTACATACCCACAGCGGAATTTTCATTTCGCTGTGAGTATGTAAGGCCAGCCCCTTTAACCCGCCTGCGCCATGGCTGTATCTGAGGCTCCCATCTCCCATTGGTCCTGCTCAGCCAATCAGTGCACGGCCCCACCGCAGTCACTGATTGGGTATTGGGAAGGGAGATAACCCCTTTAAACATAAGGAGAGTTGGAACAAATTACGGCAGAGCAGTGGAGGCTGGAACTCTAGATGGGCACTTGAGGGTAAAGTTTACAGTGGAATTCAAAATGCCTCATAAAATAATGAAATTATTCATACTCACCTTACCCATCTCCCACTATACCTGAAGCTCCATGTAAGAGGGAATATGAAATAAAAAGGACATAGGACCAAAAGAAGCATCAGAATGGGAATGGAAGCTGTTTGGCAAGGCAAATATGACTTCTTTTCTTATATTCTATATCATGCTAAAATATATTCACTGGTTAAACAACCACAAAAAGATAAAAAAAACAGCTTCCAGCCAGTTAGTGCTGTATGTGAGAAGGCTGTAAGGCAGATCTGACATTCTTCCCTTCTCATACTGTATACATCATCAGCGGTTTCAGTGTAGACAGTAATGAGCAGTTAATTATCACCTAGAAAGGTGTTAATGATCCACAGATGGGACCTAAAATGGTCTTTTTAGCAACAATATATTTTCTGTATGCGCAGTGTAAAAATACATTTTAAGTTTTTCTTTTTTACAGGAATATTTTGAGCTATATAAGGAATGAGACATTCTAATTAATGACTAACAACAAACCATCATCAACCAAGTGGAAAGTCTAGACCCCCCACCGTGCACTTGCCGCAAAACAGTGGGAGCTCAGCCTGCTGTGTTGTTTGTACCTGTCTTGTGCGCCTCTCCCTGTCTTTCTGATTTACTACTTATGACATGGCTTATGATTCATTTCTATTCATTTTCCTGTCACATTTGATTTCTATTTTAGATGGCAGTTAGATGTTACTTGTCATCACTCGCCTTAATAACGTTTGTGATTAATCCAAGGATATCAACCAAACATATAGGATTGCCTGTTTTAGTACAAGTAAATCAGAAGGTAGTGCCGTTCACAACATTTATATAAATATACTAGTATATATATATCTTTTACAGGTATTATTTTTCAGAGCGCATTGGCATAGGAATCCTATGCTGTGATTGGTCGCTATGGGCCAATTGCACCAGTTGTTGTTGTTTAACACAGATTGATAAAGAATGATCAAACATAAGTCAGGTCCCTAAAGCCTTTAATTCTTATCACTTTAGAAGAATTAGTTTCTTAGCAATTGATAGCCACTGCAACAAAACCTAAAATGTAAAAAAGCCAATATTTCTGTATGTAGGCGCTAATAAGTATCTATTATCAAAGATGCGATTGCTTGATAAGCAAATTTTTGCTTGTTCTTAACCCTTAGGGGACACAGCCAGTTTTCATTTTTGCGTTTTCGTTTTTCCCTCCTCGTGTATATAAGGCCATAGCGCCTGCATTTTTCCACCTAGAGACCCAAGTGAGCCCTTATTTTTTGCGCAACTAATTGTACTTTGCTATGGCAGATGTAATTTTTGCCTAAAATGTGCCGGGAAACCAGAAAAAAATTCAAAGTGTGGTGAAATTGAAAAAAAAAACGCATTTCTTTTATTTGGGGGAAATGTGTTTTTACGCCATTCACCCTGGGGTAAAACTGACTTGTTATGCATGTTCCTCAAGTTGTTACGATTAAAACGATATGTAACATGTATAACTTATATTGTATCTGATGGCCTGTAAAAAATTCAAACCGTTGTTAACAAATATACATCACTTAAAATGGCTCCATTCCCAGGCTTATAGCGCTTTTATCCTTTGGTCTATGGGGCTGTGTCAGGTGTCATTTTTTGCGCCATGATGTGATCTTTCTATCGGTACCTTGATTGCGCATATATGACTTTTTGATCGCTTTTTATTACAATTATTCTGGATTTGATGCGACAGAAATTGCACAATTTTGCACTTTGGGATTTTTTTGCGCTGACGCCGTTTACCGTGTGAGATCAGGAATGTGATTAATTAATAGTTTGGGCGATTACGTACGCGGCGATAGCAAACATGTTTGTTTATTAATTAATTAATTTATTTTTATTTATAAAATGGGGAAAGGGGGGTGATTCAGACTTTTATTAGGGGAGGGGGTTTTGTGTTATTAAAAATACATTTGTCTTTTACTTTACACATATACTAGAAGCCCCCCTGGGGGACTTCTAGTATATGTACTCTGATCTCTCATAGAGATCCATGCAGTATAGTTATACTGCATGAATCCATGAGATCGGTGTTCTATTACTTTTGGCTGCTGCAGCCAAAAGCAATAGAATGCCGAGCCGGGATCAGCGCCATTACGGAGCAGACCCCGGCCCGGGATGGATGCAGGGATCGCCCCCCCGCAATCGCGCCGCAGGGGGGTGATCCCCCCACTAGACCACCAGGTATGAATAAAAGCAAGTATTTAGAAGCAGCTGTCAACTTTGACAGCTGCTTCTAAGTACTTAATTAGCGGGCACGGCGATCGGACCGTGCCCGCTAATAGCCGCGAGCCCGGGCTACACGCGGCACCCGGGATCGCGGCAGTTCAGAGGGTGGTCGCCGCGCGACCCCCCTCTGAACTCCCATAGCGGCACGAGGACGTTCAATAACGTCCTGGTGCAGCTATGGGTTAAGCTGATCCTGGGCCTATTACACAGAGGAATAATCAGTCTGGCTGATACTAACCCCCTGTATTAGGTTCTAAAGGGGTGTTTCTATGCTTGTTATCCCCTATTCATAGGATAGTGGATAAACAAAACACAGCAATCACTGAGCTCAGGGAGATCGGTGAAAAAAAAATCCAATGAAGTACTCACTCAAGAATCTCCATTGATATATTTCCCCCTATAAATTTAAATATGCAAAAAAGGGGTCTGTGGAACCTCGGTTGCGAGTCTCAAAACACAGGAATAGCCAGATATCCTTCCAGGGAATGAAACCTGTAGCCAAGGGGTGCCTCCCAGTCGGGAGATACTAAGCCACCCTGATACATATCCCACTCGGTTGCGAGTATTGGAACATAAATAGGGAAGTACCAGGGTGGCCCCTTTTGCGTCAAAGTTTAACTCTGTTGCGAGTATTGCAACATGACAAGGGATTACCAAAGCCAGGCATCCATCCACAGACAGCTGTTTCTGGGTATTTGCCCCTCGTCAGTGTGGAGCAGGGTTCTGGCTAACGGGGGCAATGAAAAGTAGACCATAGGATTTTTGCATAGAATAGTGGATAGCAAGCTCATTACTGGGATCTGATCACTGGAACCCCACTGATCTGGAGAACAGGGATGCTACAGCCCTTACAATGGATTGAGTACTCAGAGTGTGTTCAGAGGCCACATAGAAAATGAATGGATCACTCAATTTACTGGGGGGGATAACAAGCTAATATCATATCAGGGGTAGAGATGAGCGAGTAGTAAAATATTCGACTTTCGAGAACTCGAATCGAATAGGCACCGATATTCGACTGTTCGAACGAGTATTTGATCCCATTATAGTCTATGGGAAAAAATTTTGCGGCACTTGGAAATCAAAATTTGACCACTTGGAGGTCACCAAGTCCCTCATAAAACCTGCCTAAACGATGCAAACACCTCCGGAATGACACTGGGACATTAGGGGGAGCATGCCTGGGTGCACCTAACACCCCAAAATCGCAGTATAATGCCACTCTGCAGTTGCGAAGCAAAAATATTTGTGAACGCTTTACGAACATTTAGGGCAATGTTCAAACATTTTGTTCGTATTTCTTGCACAGTGTTACATACATGATTCCAATGTGCGTCTGCAGGGTATCATTTTATTTGCGCGTATCGTGCGTAATGCTGTACGAACGTTACTGGAACAGTATGTATGATGTGCCTTTTTTCTGGGCTACTGGAACAGTATATATCAGGTGCCCTTAGTGGGCTACTGGAACAATATGTATAACGTGCCTTTAGTGGTGTTAAACAGGGACACTATAAGTGACTTGTACACACAGGATACTGGAATGAATACACCTGCTGATGCTGATGCTGCTGTTATATCATCTATTTCTTAGCAATGAGAAGTGCTTTTGATTCAGAAATGACTTTTTCGCTTGATCTTAGCCCTGAAAAGGACTTTTGGGTTCTGTAGTAATCCTGCCTAACAAAAACACTACTAAAACCTATCTCTCCCTGCTGCAAGATCTCTCCCTGACTAGGTTGAAAGCTTATCTGCGGTCGAGAGGCAGGAGCTAAGTATTTAAGATTTGAGGTCATGTGGTTCAGCTATCCAATGAGGGTAGATGCCATTTTCCCAGGGTCCCTCACAGCCTTCCTGCATGGTCATTGGATTAAAAAAAAACACCAACTGCAATGGGAGGGCTTTCGAATGTTTCCCGCGTATTCGCCTCACTACTCGATTGAATTCGAATCTTTCGAATACCGCTATATTAGATTGAATACCTACTCATCTCTAATCAGGGGATAACAAGCTGGAATGGCAACACCCACCTACTCTTTGGGTTATCAGTATTAATAAAATTTTGAACTATTACCCTAGTTCTGTAATGCATAGCCCCATCCAATGAATTGGATTATTCATATTATTACTATATCAACATATTAAGTGACTTTATATCTTCGGAGACAGCACACTTTACAAATACAGTAACAGAGCTAACAGCTGCTGCTGTTATTGTATTATACTAGCTGTCCTTTCACTTCTTGTACAACTAGTACACATCATAGAATCATATTCTATTGCTGACCCCTAAGCAATTACAGTAAATGCACTTTGGGACATGAATTTTGAACTTTTTTTTTAATATTTTTTTCTTTTTCATGCATTTATAATAAAAAGTTTTAGTTTTTATGCGTTAATCCCTGAGAGTGTAATCACAAGCACCCTGTGGATTCAGGTTTATAGGTTGATTATACCAGTACTTCATATATTTATTAATATTTATATAATAAAAAATCAACTGTCCAAAGAAATGGAAGCCGGCACCAGCTCCAATCACTCAGACACATATGGGATTGAACCAGGTGATATGGAAATGGGTACGTCTCACTGGGGATCGCTGTTGGTGCACTTATATGACAGCAGAAATTCAATGCATCAATAAAAGGAACAGAAAACCTGATCTATGCAGATTTTAATCCACAGTCTTACCGATGGGAAGACAAAAGGTGCAGGCACGTACCTGGAACGGCTTTTTCACTTCATTCTGCCGTTTTCTGTTCCTTCCATTGATGAATATTAATAGAGATGAGCTAACCGGGTTCGGGTTCGAGTCGATCCGAACCCGAACGTTCGGCATTTGATTAGCTGGGGCTGCAGAACTTGGATAAAGCTCTAAAGTTGTCTGGAAAACTTGGATACAGCCAATGACTTTATCCATGATTTCCACATAGCCTTAGGGCTTTATCCAACTTCAGCAGCCACCGCTAATCAAATGCCGAAAGTTCGGGTTCGGATCGACTCGAGCATGCTTGAGGTTCACTCATCTCTAAATACTAATATTAATATCTCCATTTTCTTGTTATATACTACATCCATGAGGACTGGTACCATTTTATTATGTATTCAATTTTATATTATACTTGTGCCTTCCAGAGGTATAGGACTTTACATGTTACTGTTTGTATTTGCTTTTTAGTTTTATGTACTTTATATTCATTTTAGACAGTTGGTCGACCCTTCTAAAATTTTATTTGACCAAATTTTTTTTCATGTTTATGGCCAGTTTTATCCAAGATGTTAGTTTACCAGAATCTTCTCTGCCTACTCTTCATCCTACTTCTAATATTAACGCTTATGTATCAAAGACCACCACCGTAAGGTTGGGCTCATGTTTTTCTGCCTCACTTAGAAAAGCTTCCAATGTATATGCTTCTATCATTCCCATAGATTAATATGGAATCCATTTAATGCATACCTTATGAGCTTTTTCATGACATGTCCTTTAAACAGATGCCATTCACCTTATGGGTGATGAATGTGACTGTGGATCAATCCCCTATAGGCTACAATGGTATCAGCTTAACAGAGATGTCATGAATAGCTACTAAAAATCTCATGATGTATCTGTTAATCAGATACCTGTGACGGTGACCATGCAGTGGCATCTGTCATCCATAGGCTAATATGGTATCTGCTTGACAGATACATTTTTTAAAGGATCCTATTGAATGAGATAGCATAGTCTACTACACTATTCCACAATTGCATTCCTTTGCAGTATATTAATGTACTGTATACTGGCCAGATAGAGTCATAAAGATTTTCATTTAGCCTTTATCAGGCAACTAAAGGCTAGAAACATATTTAGTATATATGTTTGGAGCTTTCCTGACATTAGATGGACATTCCCCTAATACAGGTACAATATTTCACAGTTGAAAAGGTGATTATTTGTAATGTATGTTTAGTCCAAATCTCCATTTAATAAATGCAAATGTATCATTTAGGTATTGTCTTATTATTTATTTTGCTATATGCTATTATTCATACTATAAAGGTAAGGGTAGACCTAAAGATTCCTCTTATAAGTTATTCATTGTCTATTCGATAGTTATGACATCATTTTTAAGATTATATCACATTGTCAGCAATAAATTACATAACTCTTTTTGACACATTTTTATTTCAATATCCATGTTCCCCAAAAATTTTCTAGAAAGGAATTAAAGGTATGTAATCAGAAAATGACATATTACTAGAGATGAATGAACCTGCCGAGGTTCGGGTTTGTATGAACCTGAACTCTCTGAGTCTCAACAGTGATCAAATGTCCCATTGACATGCCCTTTTAATAATAAGATGGCACTTCCTACTCTGTTGGGAAAGCTTTTCCTTATGATCCCAGGCAGGATTACAATGAAAGGTGACACACTACAGGTAGCTAAAACTGGATCAGGCCATTTACAGTTAGTTATGGTGGCAGCATATCTCTTCCCTTCTCAATGCACAGTGACCTCTGCACAGGTCACAGAGCATGCCTAGAATATTCTCCAATAGTAGTCAATAGGGTTAGCTCTAGTCTATTGTTTTGTACTGTATGTCCATGGGTATGCTGTAAAACATATCTGTGCAGACATGTCTGTATCTGGTTCTAATAAAAAAAATACACACATTCCCTTTAAATAAGCAGCTAATCTAAGCAGAGTTTACCATAAATAGCAAGTTTGCTTTCATTGCCACTATTTCTGGATCATTCTGTTTAGTGGGGACAGTGTCTCCTAACCCCAATAGTATTAACCTGATTAGATAGTGGAACATTTTGTAGCATAATAAAGAGCACCTCATTTGCTCCACCGCTTGGTAACAGCTGTCTCTAAAGTACGAACACATAAGAAGGGTTAATTATAGAGCATAAAAATACAAGAAAATACTGAATTTCTTCCTTAGCATCACCCAACTTAGCATATAACCTTTCAAGATGCCAACAAGTCCTTTATGCATCAGCTTTAAGTACAGCTCTGACACTAACTCCAGGGAGGATACGTTTCAGGGAAAAGTTGTTGTTTTCATGCAGAATCACACGGTAAATATCAGCGACATTATCTCCGACAGATAATTGCAGCTAGACACAATCACATCTTCCAGAATTTCACATTAAATCTATTTTCCTCTTCCCACCTTTCATACCATCTCCAATCCCATATACATCTATTCTATCTGCTTTCAACAAAATACAGTATTATCCGTAGCTAAATTTACCCGTCTTCTTTCTAGCAACTTGTTATTCTGTCTTGTCTGCACATTAAGACTAAACAGCAGGACTTCTCATTTCATAACTGGCTGCAATTCCCTGTAAGTGCATGTGAGAATGGATCTTGTTTCTTAGCATATAAATGACTAAACCACACCAGACTTGCCACATCTAAGTATTTTATCAACCAAATTCAATGGGTCTTTTCATGACATGCCACTTAACCCACCAGGCTGCTGCTCGTAAAATGTTTTCTCCAATAGCCAAGGACTGTATACCCTTTCCAAGACGTTGAACCTGACTGCGTGGCTGAATAAAAAGACTGAATTGTTTGCTGATACTCTGAAAATTCACAGCGTATACACCCCATAGTATTGTTATTTCTGTGTAGGTTAAATGCTGCCCTGGTGATACAATATTATCTTTTCAAATATAATGTTCACGTTCAAGCTCTTTGTAAGGCAAGGCAATTCAACAAACATTTGGAACGAAGAGCCGAATGAGCACAGGATAGGTGGCACATCCAAGCAGAAGAACTAACAAACCGTATCACAGGAGCACAGATGAGAGAAGATAGGTCAAAAGTATGGATGAATGACGAGTTGATGGGACATCTAGCATAATCAAGCACTTTCCATGCTTTTCATCTGTCACTATATCGGAACGTAACCACACAAGGCTCACATGGTTGAGCAAATGGTGTTAGCAGAGCTTACATAATGGAGAGTGCATGACATATTGAGCAGTGTTGTGTTTACTTAGCATTTCAGTGGTGTCTAATAGAACCGTATTCCTATTAAAATGTCCCCTTCGACACTGTCACTCCCATTATCTAAGAGTGCCACCCATCTGGTATTTGAAGACGCTGCTCATCCTGATGTCAATTTGCCTAAGAAACAATATAACATATAGTCTTGGCTGTAGTATATTAAAAATCGATTAATGCTGTTATTTCTTCAGGCTTTATAGAAATTTCTGTAACTGCGAAAATTATTCTATAGGTATAGTTGGGGTTGTTTTTGCAACACGTGCTTGGAATTCTGCAAACGCCATGCGAGTGAATGGGACAGACACTGAAATGTATACAATTCTGCCAAGCATGAACATATCCTAAGGATTTTATTATTTCTATACTAACTACTATAAATATTTACAGACA